>NC_067245.2:201441341-201744371 GCF_019359855.2 Lolium perenne | reverse complement strand
GTGCTCTATTTAAAGTGAATGCGGCTGTCTCTAATGCATAACTCCAAAATGATAACGGCAAATCAGTAAGAGACATCATACTACGAACCATATCTAAGAGAGTTCGATTACGACGTTCGGACACACCGTTTCGTTGAGGTGTTCCCGGCGTGTCAATTGTGAAAGTATTCCGCATTTCTTTAAATGCATGCCAAACTCATAACTCAGATATTCACCTCCACGATCAGATCGTAGAAATTTGATCTTCTTGTTACGTTGATTTTCTACTTCACTTTGAAATTCCTTAAACTTCTCGAAAGTTTCGGATTTATGTTTCATGAAATAGATATACCCATATCTACTCAGATCATCTGTGAAGGTTAGAACATAACGATAACCACCGCGCGATGCTACGCTCATTGGTCCACATACATCTGTATGTATGATTTCCAATAAGTCAGTAGCTCGCTCCATCATACCAGAAAATGGAGTCTTTGTCATTTTACCCATTAGACATGCTTCGCATCTATCAAGTGACTCAAAGTCAAGTGATTCAAGTAATCCATCAAGGTATGGAGTTTCTTCATGCGTTTCACTCCAATATGACCAAGACGACAAAGCCACATATAAGTAGAATTATCATTAAGTTTAATTCGCTTAGCATCAATGTTATGTATATGCGTATCACTACTATCGAGATCTAATAGAAATAAGCCATTCTTTTGTGGTGCTCGACCATAAAAGATATTATTCATAAAAATAGAACAACCATTATTCTCAGACTTGAATGAATAACCGTCTTGCATTAAACAAGATCCAGATATAATGTTCATGCTCAACGCAGGTACATAATAGCAATTATTTAGGCTTAAAACTAATCCCGAAGGTAGATGTAGAGGAAGTGTGCCGACTGCGATCACATTGACCTTGGATCCGTTTCCAACGCGCATCGTCACTTCATCTTTCAGCAGCTGTCGTTTATTCTTTAGTTCCTGCTTTCGAGTTACAAATATGAGCAACCGAACCAAGTATCAAATACCCAGGTACTAGAACGAGAACCGGTGAAATGAACATCTATAACATGTATATCAAATATACCTTCTTTCTTCTTCTTGACAAGGCCGCTCTTCAGATCAGACAGATAATTGGAGCAATTACGCTTCCCGTGTCCCTTCTCCTTGCAGTAATAGCACTCAGCAAACGGCTTAGGGCCGTTCTTAGGTTTCATAGGAGGCGTGGCAGCTTTCTTGCCACCCTTCTTGAATTTTCCCTTAGACTTGCCCTGTTTCTTGAAACTGGTGGTCTTGTTGACCATCAACACTTGGTGCTCTTTCTTGATCTCAATCTCAGCAGCTTTTAGCATGCCAAAAAGTTCAGGTAACTCCTTGTTCATGTTCTGCATATTGTAGTTCATCACAAAGTTCTTGTAACTTGGTGGCAGTGATTGAAGGACACGATTAATCCCATCTGTTAGGAATCACTATTCCCAAGTCACCGAGTTTCTTCGCATGCCCGGTCATGGCGAGCATGTGCTCACTAACGGAGCTGCCTTCTTCCATCATACAGCTGAAGAAATGTTTCGATGCTTCATAGCATTCCATCGCCGCATGAGTCTCGAATATAGCTTTCAGCTCATTCATCAACTCATGAGGATCATGGTGCTCAAAACGTTTTTGAAGATCGGATTCCAGATCGCACAGATGGCACACTGAACTTGAGAGTACCGAGTTTTCCGAGTCGCGTAAACAGCTTTTACTTCATCGGATTCATCTTCTGCAGGAGGGTCACCTAGCGGTGCATCAAGCACAAATTGCAGATTTCCGCCAGAGAGGAAGATCCTCACATGACGGAACCAGTCGGTGAAGTTGCTACCGTTGCTCTTAAGTTTCTCTTTCTCTAGGAACTGATTAAAATTGATTGGGGACGCCATCTCTACAACATATATTTGCAATAGTTTAGACTAAGTTTATGACAAATTGAGTTCAAATTTTAATTCAACATTATTAAAAACCTAAGTGAACTCCCACTCAAAACAATATCCCTCGCATTGTCTTAGTGATCACACGAACCAAATCCACCGCACCTAAACCCGATCATCACGAGAAAAGGTGTGATTTCAATGGCGAACACTCAAAGTGTTCATCATATCAACCATATGATTCATGCTCTACCTTTCGGTATCACGTGTTCTGAGACCATGTCTGTACATGCTAGGCTCATCAAGGCCACCTTAGTATCCGCATGTGCAAAACTGTCTTGCACCCGTTATATGTACTTATTGAATCTATCACACCCGATCATCACGAGGTGCTTCGAACGACAAGACTTGGCAACGGTGCTACTAAGGATGAACACTTTATTATCTTGAGATTTTAGTGAGGGATCATCTTATAATGCTACCGTCGCGATCTAAGCAAAATAAGATGCATAAAAAGGATTAACATCACATGCAGTTCATATGTGATATGATATGGCCCTTTTGTTCTTGCGCCTTTGATCTTCATCTCCAAAGCACGGATATGATCTCCATCATCTTCGGGCATGATCTCCATCATCGTCGGCGTAGCGTCAAGGTCAATGGCGCCGTCTTCATGATTGTCCTCCATGTAGCAACTATTACAACTACTTTGAAATACTACTCAACATGAAATTTAAAGACAACCATAAGGCTCCTGCCGGTTGCCACAATACAATAATGATCATCTCATACATATTCATCATCACATTATGGCCATATCACATCACCAAACCCTGCAAAAACAAGTTAGACGTCTCTAATTTGGTTTGCATATTTTACGTGGTTTAGGGTTTTCGAGAGAGATCTAATCTACCTACAAACATGAACCACAACGTTGATACTAATGTTTTCAATAGAAGAGTAAATTGAATCTTTACTATAGTAGGAGAGACAGACACCCGCAAAGCCTCTTATGCAATACAAGTTGCATGTCGAACGAGGAACAAGTCTCATGAACGCGGTCATGTAAAGTTAGTCCGAGCCGCTTCATCCCACTATGCCATAAAGATGCAAAGTACTCAAACTAAAGATAACAAGAGCATCAACGCCCACAAACCATTGTGTTCTACTCGTGCAACCATCTATGCATAGACACGGCTCTGATACCACTGTTGGATAACGTTGCATAGAAAACAAAAATTTTCCTACGGCGAACACGCAATCCAAGCCAAGATGCAATCTAGAAGACGGTAGCAACGAGAGGGTATCGAGTCTCACCCTTGAAGAGATTCCAAAGCCTACAAGATGAGGCTCTTGTTGCTGCGGTAGACGATCACTTGCCGCTTGCAAAAGCGCGTAGAAGATCTTGATCACGATCGGTTCCGGCGCCACGAACGGGCAGCACCTCCGTACTCGGTCACACGTTCGGTTGTTGATGAAGACGACGTCCACCTCCCCGTTCCAGCGGGCAGCGGAAGTAGTAGCTCCTCTTGAATCCGACAAAGACGACGGCGTGGTGTCGGTGGCGGTGTAGAAGTCCGGCGGAGCTTCGCTAAGCTACGCGGGAAATATGAAGTGGAGGAGCAAAGCTAGGGTTTGGGAGGGGGTGGCCGGCCACTCAAGGGGGGCGGCCAAGCTATGGTCTTGGGGTGGCCGGCCCCCTCCCTTGGCCCCTCATTATATAGGTGGATCCCAAGTGTTGGTGTCCAAGTCTTCGAATAAGACCCGAAACCAAAACCTTCCATAGGAGGGGGCAAACCTAGCCCAACTAGGACTCCCACCCAAAGGTGGGATTCCCACCTCCCATGTGGGGGTGGCCGGCCCCCTATGGTGGAGTCCACTTGGGACTCCACCCCCACTAGGGCTGGCCGGCCATGGAGGTGGAGTCCCTTGTGGACTCCACCTTCCTTGGTGGTTTCTTCCGGACTTTTCTAGAACCTTCTAGAACCTTCCATAGAACCTTCCGCGACATTTTATTTCACATAAAATGACATCCTATATATGAATCTTATTCTCCGGACTATTCCGGAACTCCTCGTGATGTCCGGGATCTCATCCGGGACTCCGAACAAATATTCGAACTCCATTCCATAATTCAAGTGCTACCATTTCAACATCCAACTTTAAGTGTGTCACCCTACGGTTCGAGAACTATGCGGACATGGTTGAGTACTCACTCCGACCAATAACCAATAGCGGGATCTGGAGATCCATAATGGCTCCCACATATTCAACGATGACTTTAGTGATCGAATGAACCATACACATATATTACCAATTCCCTTTGTCTCGCGATATTTTACTTGTCCGAGGTTTGATCTTCGGTATCACTCTATACCTTGTTCAACCTCGTCTCCTGACAAGTACTCTTTACTCGTACCGTGGTATGTGGTCTCTTATGAACTCATTCATATGCTTGCAAGACATTAGACGACATTCCACCGAGAGGGCCCAGAGTATATCTATCCGTCATCGGGATGGACAAATCCCACTGTTGATCCATATGCCTCAACTCATACTTTCCGGATACTTAATCCCACCTTTATAGCCACCCATTTACGCAGTGGTGTTTGGTGTAATCAAAGTACCTTTCCGGTATAAGTGATTTACATGATCTCATGGTCATAAGGACTAGGTAACTATGTATCGAAAGCTTATAGCAAATAACTTAATGACGAGATCTTATGCTACGCTTAATTGGGTGTGTCCATTATATCATTCACACAATGACATAACCTTGTTATTAATAACATCCAATGTTCATGATTATGAAACTAATCATCCATTAATCAACAAGCTAGTTTAAGAGGCATACTAGGGACTTCTTGTTTGTCTACATATCACACATGTACTAATGTTTCGGTTAATACAATTCTAGCATGATATATAAACATTTATCATAAACATAAAGATATAAATAATAACCAATTTATTATTGCCTCTAGGGCATATCTCCTTCACTAATCATAATGTATCATCCATCGGATCCCAACAAACACAACACCGATTACATCAGATGGATCTCAATCATGTAAGGCAGCTCATGAGATCATTGTATTGAAGTACATGGAGGAGAGAATACCAACTAGCTACTGCTAGAACCCGTAGTCCATGGGGGAACTACTCACGGAGCATGATGGAGGCGATGGCGTCGATGGAGATGGCTTCCGGGGGCACTTCCCCGTCCCGGCAGGGTGCCAGAACAGAGACTTCTGTCCCCCGAATTGGAGTTTCGCGATGGCGGCGGCGCCCCTGGAGTCTTTCTGGAGTTTCGTCAAAAGGTATCGCGTTTTTAGGTCGAAAGGGCTTATATAGGCGAAGAGGCGGCGCAGGAGGGCGCCTGGGGCCTCCTCCCCATAGGCCGGCGCGGCCAGGGTGGAGCCCCCGTGGCCCTGGCGTGTGGTGGCCCCCTGGCCCGCCTCCGACTCTCCTTCCGTGCTCTGGGGTCTTCCGGGAAAAATAAGATACTGGGTCTTTGTTTCGTCGAATTCCAAGAATATTGCCCGAACAGCCTTTCTGGAACCAAAAACAGCAGAAATCAGGAACTGGCACTTCGGCATCTTGTTAATAGGTTAGTTCCGGAAAACGCATAAAAACATTATAAAGTCTGAGCAAACCATGTAGGTATTGTCATAAAACAAGCATGGAACATCAGAAATTATGGATACGTTGGAGACGTATCAGCATCCCCAAGCTTAGTTCCTACTCGTCCTCGAGTAGGTAAACGATAAAAAGAGTAATTTCTGTAGTGACATGCTACTTACATAACCTTGATCATACTATTGTAAAGCATATGAGATGAATGCAGTGACTCAAGGCGATGATCTATAGTTGCTAACAAATAGATAACATATAGCAAAACTTTTCATGAATAATACTTTCAAGACAAGCATCAAAAGTCTTGCATAAGAGTTAACTCATAAAGCAATAGATTCAAAGTAAAGGCATCGAAGCAACACAAAGGAAGATATAAGTTTCAGCAGTTGCTTTCAACTTTCAACATACATATCTCATGGATAATTGTCAACATAAAGTAATATGATGAATGCAAATAAGCAATTATGTAAGAATCAATGCACAGTTGACACAAGTGTTTGCTTCTAAGATGGAAGGAAGTAGGTAAACTGACTCAACATAAAATAAAAGAATGGCCCTTCGCAGAGGGAAGCAGGGATAAAATCATGTGCTAGAGCTTTTCAAGTTTTGAAATCATATAGAGAGCATAAAAGTAAAATTTTGAGAGGTGTTTTTTGTTGTCAACGAATGGTAGTGGGCACTCTAACCCCCTTGCCAGACAGACCTTCAAAGAGCGGCTCCCATGATGTAGTTTATTTTTATTTTTGGGTGACACTCCTTCCAACCTTTGCTTTCACAAACCATGGCTAACCGAATCCTCGGGTGCCTTCCAACAATCACATACCATGAAGGAGTGTCTATTTTATTTTAGTTTTATTTAGTGATGACACTCCTCCCCACCTTTGATTTCTCAAGCCATGGCTAACCGAATCCTCGGGTGCCTTCCAATCATTCACATACCATGGAGGAGTGTCTATTTGTGATTAATTGGGGCTGGGAACCCCGTTGCCAGCTCTTTTTGCAAAATTATTGGATAAGCGGATGAAGCCACTAGTCCATTGGTGAAAGTTGCCCAACAAGATTGAAAGATAAAACACCACATACTTCCTCATGAGCTATAAAACATTGACACAAATTGAGAAGCATTTTGAATTGTTTAAAGGTAGCACATGAAGTATTTACTTGGAATGGCAGGAAATACCACATAGTAGGTAGGTATGGTGGACACACATGGCATAGGTTTTGGCTCAAGGTTTTGGATGCACGAGAAGCATTCCCTCTCAGTACAAGGCTTTGGGCTAGCAAGGTTGTTTGAAGCAAACACAAGTATGAACCGGTACAGCAAAACTTACATAAAAACATATTGCAAGCATTATAATACTCTACACTGTCTTCCTTGTTGCTCAAACACTTTTACCAGAAAATATCTAGACCTTAAGAGAGACCAATCATGCAAACCAATTTTAACAAGCTCTACAGTGGTTCTCCACTAATAGGTTTAAACTACATGATGCAAGAACTTAATCATGATCTACTTGAGAGCTCAAAACAATTGCCAAGTATCAAATTATCCAAGACAATATGAGGCATTTTCTGTTTCCAACCAAATAACAATAAGTATTGTAGCTTCCAACTTTTATCATTGAACATTAAAAGTAAAACGAAGAACAAGTGTTCATATGAAAAAGCGGAGCGTGTCTCTTTCCCAAACAAGGATTGCTAGGATCCGAATTTATTCAAACAAAAACAAAAATAAAAGCACACAGACGCTCCAAGTAAAGCACATATGATGTGACCGAATAAAAATATAGTTTCAATAGAAGTGACCTGATAAGTTGATGAAGAAGGGGATGCCTTGGGCATCCCCAAGCTTATACGCTTGAGTCTTCTTGAAATATGCAGGGATGAACCACGGGGGCATCCCCAAGCTTAGACTTTTCACTCTTCTTGATCATATATCATCCTCCTCTCTTGACCCTTGAAAACTTCCTTCACACCAAACTTCTCATAAACTTCATTAGAGGGGTTAGTACTCAAAAAAATTTGAATTCACCTTGGTCCTGTAGTGACACATTGCAAGAACTCAATAAAACATTAGCTACAGCTCTCCACGTCTAGAAAGCCTTGCTTAAAGTCCACAAGAGACAATGCAAAAAACAGAGACAGAATCTGCCAAAACAGAACAGCCAGTAAAGACGAATTTTAAAGAGGTACTTCCGTTGCTCAAATCAGAAAACTCAAAACTAATGAAAGTTGCGTACATATCTGAGGAACACGCACGTAAATTGGCAGATTTTTCTGAGTTACCTACAGGGAACACAGCCCAAATTCGTGACAGATAAAAATCTGTTTCTGCGCAGAAATCCAAATCTAGTATCAACCTTCGATTAGAGGCTTCACTTGGCACAACATTGCAATAAAATAAAGATAAGAAGAGGTTTCTGCAGTAGTAACAACTTCCAAAACACAACAAAACAGTAGCAAAATAAAGATATGGGTTATCTCCCAAGAAGTGCTTTCTTTATAGCCATTAAGATGGGCTCAGCAATTTTAATGATGCACTCGTAAGAAATAAGAGTTGAAGCAAAAGAGAGCATCAAGAGACAAATTCAAAACACATTTAAGACTAACATGCTTCCTATGAAAATTAATCTTGTAAATAAACAAGTTCATGAAGAACAAAGTGACAAGCATAGGAAGATAAAACAAGAGTAACTTCAAAATTTTCAGCATATAGAGAGGTGTTTTAGTACCATCCAAATTTCTACAACCATATTTTCCTCTCTCATAATAATTTTCAGTAGCTTCATGAACAAACTCAACAATATAACTATCACATAAAGCATACTTTTCATGATCCATAAACACATAATTTTTATCAAGCTCAAAAATAGTGGGATTAAAACTTTCAAACCCACTTTTATCAATAATATAACAAGATGATTGATCAATCTCAAGAGATATGGGACTCCTAGATAAAGTCAAAAACTCTCCAATCCCATTTTCATTAGTAGTACAATTAATATTATCAAGTAACTTAGGACCATCATCTAGAGCTTTATCATAAACATTTGCTAAACAAAACTCTTTAGTACCATGCATTTCGACATCAGGCACAAACAAAATATTATCATAAGATTTATCAAAGTAGCATGGATTATCATAGATAACAGTAGCATAATTATTCTCACAGGTATTACTCATAGGTACTATTTCAAGAGAATCCACGGGAACATAACATTCAACCTCTTTCGGTAAGCATGGAGGACAATCAAATAGTGTAAGAGATAAAGAGTTACTCTCATTAGAAGGTTGGCATGGGTAGCTAATCCATTCTTCCTCCTTTTGTTCATCACTCTCCTCTTCTTTTTCATCCACTGAGCTTTCAGGTTCATCAATTTCCTCCTCTTTTTCATCCAATGAGCTTTCAGGTTCATCAATTTCTTCTTCCACGGGTTCCTGCAAATTGTGAGTGCATTCTTGTGCATTAATGAGTCTCTCTTTATAATCAATGATATAAGGATTATCACTGTAACTTTCTATGCAAAAATTAACGATAGAAGAGACATAATCTTTAAGGTCCTTACAAACAACACAAGTTTCATAATTCTTAACCATGAAGGATTCTATCTCAGAGGCTCCCATAAATATGAAAAATTGTTCTACCTCTTCAAACCCAAGATGAATATAGTTATTCCAATTATAGTTCTTAATTAAAACTTCTTCACTAAAGCCACATTGAAATTTCAGATGTTTAGTATCCTCTTTAGAGCAACAATTTATATCATGGCGTTTAAGCAAGATTTTAGCAATTGTATTCAATTTTTCTATCATAGCACTCATTACTTTACCCGTTCTTGATTCTCTATAATTATTATAATATTCTATAAGCTCCAAGTAGGTTATTGGTTCTCCCATAACAACAGATTTTAATTTTTAGGTTTTTCAAATTTTTATGGATTTTTGGGTATATAGGAAAACAAGACAAAAAGAAACTAAGCAAAAGTAAACTAAGCAAAATAATACTAGACAGAAATAAACTAAGCACAAATAAACTAAACAAAAGTAAACTAAGCAAAACAAAATAAAACAAAATAAAAACAGAGAGAGAGGTAGAGTGTACTCCCGAGGTGAACTTATGAGTAGAGCTATGCCTTCCCGGCAACGGCGCCAGAAAACAGTCTTGATAACCCACAAGTATAGGGGATCGCAATAGTCTTCGAGGGAAGTAAAACCCAAATTTATTGATTCGACACAAGGGGAGGTAAAGAATACTTATAAGCCTTAACAACTGAGTTGTCAATTCAGCTGCACCTGGAAAAGCACTAGTAACAGGGGTGATGTGAAAGTAGCAGTAATATGAGAGCAATAGTAACAAAGAATACACGAGCAAGAATAAAGAATACGTAGGCAATGGCACCAGAAAATAGTTGATACTACTTCCAATGACATATAGAACGAGTATACGATGATGAGAGATGGACCGGGGTTCCCAGCGATCTACACTAGTGGTAACTCTCCAATAACAAGTGACAAGTGTTGGGTGAACAAATTACAGTTGGGAAATTGATAGGATTCAAAGCATTAAGATAGAACATCAAGATTATTAATTATGTAGGCATGTTTTCCATATATAGTCATACGTGCTCGCAATGAGAAACTTGTACAACATCTTTTGTCCTACCAGCCGGTGGCAGCCGGGCCTCTAGGGAATCTACTAGATATTAAGGTACTCCTTTTAATAGAGTACCGGAGCAAAGCATTAACACTCCGTGAAAACATGTGATCCTCACATCACCGCCATCCCCTCCGGTTGTCCCGATTTCTGTCACTTCGGGGCCTTTGGTTCCGGACAGCGACATGTGCATACAACTTGTAGATACAATCTAAGCAACAATTATAGAGCTTAAATCTAAGATCATGCCACTCGGGCCCTAGTGACAAGCATTAAGCATAACAAGATTGCAGCAACAATAACTTCACAAACTTTATAGATAGACTAATCATAATGTATCATCCATCGGATCCCAACAAACACAACACCGATTACATCAGATGGATCTCAATCATGTAAGGCAGCTCATGAGATCATTGTATTGAAGTACATGGAGGAGAGAATACCAACTAGCTACTGCTAGAACTCGTAGTCCATGGGGGAACTACTCACGGAGCATGATGGAGGCCATGGCATCGATGGAGATGGCTTCCGGGGGCACTTCCCCGTCCCGGCAGGGTGCTGGAACAGAGACTTCTGTCCCCCGAATTGGAGTTTCGCGATGGCGGTGGCGCCCCTGGAGTCTTTTTGGAGTTTCGTCAAAAGGTATCGCGTTTTTAGGTCTAAAGAGCTTATATAGGCGAAGAGGCGGCGCAGGAGGGCGCCTGGGGCCTCCTCCCCATAGGCCGGCGCGGCCAGGGTGGAGCCCCCGTGGCCCTGGCGTGTGGTGGCCCCCTGGCCCGCCTCCGACTCTCCTTCCGTGCTCTGGGGTCTTCCGGGAAAAATAAGATACTGGGTCTTTGTTTCATCGAATTCTGAGAATATTGCCCGAACAGCCTTTCTGGAACCAAAAACAGCAGAAAACAGGAACTGGCACTTCGGCATCTTGTTAATAGGTTAGTTCCGGAAAACGCATAAAAACATTATAAAGTGTGAGCAAACCATGTAGGTATTGTCATAAAACAAGCATGGAACATCAGAAATTATGGATACGTTGGAGACGTATCAAGTTCCACATAAGAACTCTTTCTTCATTTCTTCTTCTTGATCATATCACACATATATCTTCAAATCGATGATCTTGATGCCAATACACAAGGTATATCTTTATCTTCATGGCATCCATACTTGAATCCAACACATGGAATACAAGTAGTACATATTGAATATTCCTTCATATAAACTTAATGAAAACATTATTCCATAGGGGTTGTCATTAATTACCAAAACCACACATAGGGGCAATATACCCTTACAGAGGTTTTATTGAATATTTCGTTATGGTTTCATGTGATATCATATATAGTTAAAAAAACTTTAACACATGTGAAGAGCTTCAACATGCTTTAAATGTTCTGAAATATATCATGACACTAATTTAAGTTTATCCAATTTTATAAGAAAACAACAAATTTTATGACACTAATTTAGTATCACCGGATTCGTTTTAAAATTTAGTTTCATAGTACACCAATTTAGTGTGATATTGAAAGGATCGTATGACACCTAGAGGGGGGTGAATAGGTGTAAATTCAATTTTTAATTCTTTTTCAAATTAAGCTTGACACAAAGGTAAATTCTCTAGATATGCAACTAACTGAATTCACCTATATGACAAGATAGCAAGCAACAATACAAGATACAAGTAGTAAAGGCGGTGAGAGGATAGGGGTAACCGAGGTGGAGCACACGGAGAGACGATGATATGATTCATGTAGTTCCTTCCTTGTAAAGGGAAGTGCGTCTACGTTTGGAGGGGTGTGGTGCCACGAAGGCCAACCAACGCCACGAAGGATCACCCTATTCTTCGGTGAGCAACACCACAAAGGCCTAGCCCACGCTCCACTAAGCGGTTGCCTTGAGGTCGCAACCGACACCTTTACACAAAGCTTGGGGCACACATCCACAACCAAATTGGAGGCTCCCAAGATGTAACCATGAAGCTTTACATGAAGAGTAGCTTCGAGGTCACCTCACAAAGATCCACTAAGAATGTTGCTGAAACACAAATCCCTTTGGTAAAAGAGTAGATATAGGTCATCTCTACCAAATCCCCAAGTATGGTGGAGTTTGAGTGGAGGAGTAGAGAGATCTAGGCGTTTTGAGCTCAGCAATGGTGGTCTCAGATTTGGTCAAATTTGTTGGGAACAAACATTAGAGAAGAGGACCTATTTATACCCCCGAAGGGGATATTGCCGTTGGAGAGGTGGTGATCGGTAGTACCGGCTAGGTTGGGCCGGTACTACCGGCCGTGGTCGACGCGGCGCCCTGGGAGGGTGGCCACGTGGCGAGGCGGCCGTGTGAGATGTGGTCCGGGGAGGGAGACCGGAGGCTCCGGCTGTGGTACCGGCCCGGGTACCGCCGAGCCTCCCTATCTCACTGGTTCATCTCTGTGAGGAAATGCCCATAAGCGGTACCGCGGGCGGTACCGAGCCCGGAGGCTCCGGCCGTAGGGAGGCCGGTGGTACCGCCCGCGTCTCCGGTGGCCGCCCCCTCCTCTCCTTTTCTTCTCTTCTCTTCTTTTCTTCTTTTCTTCCTTTCTCTTCTTTCTTCTTTCTTCTTTTCTTTTCTTTCTTTTCTCTCTTCCATTCTTTCTTCCAACTAAGTCTAAACAAGAGTATCATTTCATTTCCCGAAATAATATCTTCAAGCTCTTCAACTTTTGGGCACAAAGATCATCGCTATATCCTTCAATTCTTATACAAAATAATTAGTCTAATATAATTATTGTCATCAACACCAAAACTACTTACTTAAGAAGATATGTTCTTTCAGATATGTTACTACTTTCTTCTACAAAATTGGTCAAATCTTGAAATGTTTGGTTGAAGATGAACCTAGATGTACATTTATTTGTGAACAAAGGGAGTAAATGTTTAGGAAATATATACTGTATGAAAACTTTCTCAGAGCAATGGCATGTCATCGACAATAATAAAAAAATATTTAATAGATATATGTGGATAGTTTTATTTTGGAACATATATTTGGATGATTGTGTGGAAATCTATTACAAAAATAACTAAAAATTGCCAAAATTATCATGTACAAAATAAACACGAGGCCAGCCATAGTGATTGTGGGAGAATGGCGACGCTAACAATTTTTTCGATCCTTACATACTAGGCGGATTTTTTTAATAATACGAATTTTTTAATCATTTCCAAAAAATAATTTGTGTTTTAAATCATTTTCGAATTTGTGACCCGGTCAGCCTTCTATCGGCCGACTGGCCTCCTAGCTGCCCATTTGGCTGTCGGCCAGTCAGTGTGCAGGTTGTGTGTCAGGGAGACAGTGAAATCGGCCGACCGGCTTCCGGCAGGCCGAGCAGGAGAAATCGGCTGAGGGTTGGCCGATCGACGTATAGAAGGCTGAGCGTCTCCCTAATGGCCGATGATCTACATTATCACTGCATCACCATACTTACGCTGGCTAATACTTAGGGTTTATGCGTTTCCGCCTTTATCTCCCGCCTCCTGGCCAAAAAAATTCCCGCCCATGTCTCCCTCCAACTCTCTCCTGCCATATTTTCCCGCCATGTCTCCCGCCACCGCTCTCCCACCATATCTTCCAGCCATGCTCTCATAATTTTTCTATAAAAGCAGGCATCAACACACTTCGCTGCACAAGTGCTTCTACATTCATTTTTCATGCCGGTTCACCCTGAGCTACCCTGAGTGTGTCGTGTCGTGACCAGGATTTTAGGCCGACGGAGGTGAAGGATGCAAGTTTTCTCCCGGGTGTGACAGCGGAGCGGTGTTGGTACGGCCGTCTTGCAAATGTTAAGAAGGTGGAGGATTTATCAGATTGGTTCGGCATGAAATTTTGCATGTGTGCGAACTACGATCATGATCCACCCCCAATTTCATCTTCGTCGTCCACGAGGTTGCCGTATGTTTTAACATAATTTTTTACGCATATTTGTACGTCTTTATTTTTCTAGTTTAACGTTATTGTTTGTGTTACAGTCTCTCCCCCTCCTGTGCAAATAGTTTCACTGGATAAGTGGATAGTCAAGGAGCAGCCGGATTGGGCGCGCAGGGAGGTTGTGGAGAAAGACCGGCGTGCATGGGCAAGGTTCTTTGAAGCTACTGCTAATCATAAAGGGATCGAGTGAGGCAGATCCAAAAATTAAGATGGAGCAAGAGGATAGATGATGAGGCTGCACGTGCTTAGGAAGAGGTACACAGGGAGGCCCGTGAAATCAGAAAGGAAGATATTAAGAGAAAGAGCTGCCGAGATGCAGGCGCCAGAAGAACGCGGCGACATGACCGGAAAATAGCCACATTGAACGCAGGGCAAGTATAGTGATGTGTCGTACTAGCTATGCATCTTAATTTCACTTATAGTTTGCCGTTGTATCTTAAATTACACTGTATTGATTAGTCGTATTTTAATTTTAGTTTTTTTTTGTATTTTAATGTCATGAGATGTCTTAATAAATTAATGTTGATTTCCTGGATAAAGTTCGCGCCTATTTTTTTCCACCAAAAATTTCGACCTTAATTCCCCCCCCCCCCCCCCGAAATTTCCCGCCAAGATTTTCCGCCTTTTCTCTTTATCGTGTGCTATAAAACCCCTCTCTGGGCGTTCATTTGTTCAAGGCAAGAATAATCGCTCCAAGATGCCTCCTCCTGGTGATCGTAATTTTAAGTCGTATATGGATGGTCCTCTTCTCTCCTCTACTTGTTCAGTTATGAGTGTCAATAACGTAGGCAATATCCATGATCTCGTCACGTATGTGACCCTCCTCGTCGAGGTAGGTAGGATTTTTTCTGGGCACGCAGTTAGGCCTGGTCGAACTCCAACGGAAATACGACAAGAGCTTCTTATGTTGCAATGCAGGATTCACAAGAAGAAACCCAAGGAAGAGAATGGAAAAGAATTCTTTGCAAGGTATCCTCATTACTGGGCTTCGTCGAGCGAGGAGAACGAAGAAGTTTGCACGCCGAGTAGCCTGGCCAGGAGCGATGCATTTTTCAAGGGGAAGAGCGTCGCATCCTCTAGCATTGACTCGAACGAAGATTTTATGCCACCGAGCAATAAGGGCAAGGATACTTCATCGTCGAAGGGCAAGAACAAGGGTGTGTAATGTCCGTATCGTTCATTACATGTTGTATCTTAACCATTCTTAGTGATGTTGTATCTTAATTTCAGTTGTATCTTAATTTCAGCTATATCTTAACTGTTATAGTTAATTTGGGAATTAAACATAATGCAAAATTAATATACGTCTCATCATAGGTCATAAATAGATAAATGTGTGATACATAGGTTGCAATCAAGGCATATGTGATACATAGATAAATGTGTGATACATAGGTGATACAGATGTCATACATCAGCCGCCATGGTGTTTGGGGATTTGTGCAGGTGGTGTAGGACGCGGTGTCCATCCGTACCTCTATGGGGGCCTGATCTGGCGAGCATGGATCCAGGACCTGGACTTGGGGTCAAACTGCGTCTCCTGTGTAGGGTCTGGTGGAGGATTCTGCATGTTGTTCCAGTTCTACCGCGACATGTAATCCTCCATGTTCTCAGCATCATGATCACTAACTCCCCACGTCGTAGGTCCTGACGCAGTGTGCTGCATGTAGACTATGGCATGAAACATAAGTCATGTCGAATTACCATGCTAGTGAGATGCAACACAGTAGATAGAACAATACATACATTGTTGCTTTGATGGGCCTTCTCCGAGGTAAGGAGTCTACATGTGTTGCTAGAAATCGAAGGTAGCTTGGTGCAGCTGATGATGGAAGAAGGTGAAGCAACCTTGGTTTGTTGCATGTGAACGTGAACTCGCACGTTGGCCATTCTTCATTACCAATTTTCACATCGTGCATTCTAAGTTCATTTCCACACCCGAACTTGTATATAGGTAAGCGCACTTCGAACCTCCTTTCTTGATTCCCGACAGGGACGAGTGAGATGTCTCCCTTTCTCCATCTTAGCATCCATGTAATTCATAACCTTCGAACAATAAGGTGTGTTTGGGTTGTTCATCATATGCATCTCATCCATTTAGTGTCTATCTCTTAAATATGTCATCGTGCCAAGGAAAATCCCCTCTACAATGGCTGTAAGAGGCAAAGCCATGTTTCCTCTGAGCACAAAGTTATACGATTTTGCGAGGTTGGTTGTCATGACTCCTTATCTAGCTCCATGTGTGTCGTGTAACAAAGGCCACCTCTCCACGGGCTTGTGCTATATCCACTGCTCAAAGTTTTTTATATGTCTTTCCCCCTTCTCCTTGTACCGGGAGAGTCTAATCATGGCAAGTCGCAAAGACCTTGAGGTTCCTCTTCTACGGGTGGTGGTCATGTTGTTGTTTGTATAGCAAGTGCCTGCATATGTGCTGCTATAGTTGCATCTCGCGAAGCTTTTCTTTGCACAACTTGCTTAGTGAACTCCTGAACTTTGCGCCGCAGGAAACTATACTTCCACTCCTGGTTCTGGATGCATAGTTTTTTGAATAGATTCATAAGGTTCTTACTCCTGAATTGGGTGTAAAAATTTGCTCCCAAGTGGCGCATGCACCAACGGCCCTGAATGTCCAACCACGACGCTTCTTCCCTGGGCTGCTTCAGTGTCTTAATTACATTGAGTATGCGAGTATGCATGTCATGAATGAGTAGGCGTATTTGAACGAACCAAATATCATCTCCAGCGCCCTCTGCTTTGCCCTCCAAGCCTTGTCATAAAAACTCTTGTAAAGATGATGCTTCTTAACATTTTTATGTATAGCCTTTACTCCCATGGCTTAACCCTCCACTATTTTTGTGTACAACAACCGAGCTATAACATTGGACGAAAGGTTTTGATGATTCTGGCCGATGCATGGAATAAGATAAGTGTGTTGCACCAAGTCGCTCACTATCCATGTGAGATACCCATGCACCCTTTCAGAACAATTAATTTCAATACATTCCATCGTCAAATATTTCTGTGATGACACGGTTGTTTTGAACAGTCTTTTCATCTGCATTTCCCACTTAATAATTGCTCCCAGCAGATGTCTCTTGTCTTGAAACATGCCCCCCTTGGCGATGTTGTTCTTGTGATACTCCCAAGAAGAATCGTGGCCATCGTTCACGTTCATGAACGATGCAAAGTCCTGATTCCAACTTGCAGGAATAGGCATGTCCTCTTTGTTCCCTTCCTCATTAGACTCATCGACATCACTTTCACCATTTGTATCTTCCTCTTCCATCTACTGATGCATGTGCCCATTTTTCTCGTCACCATCAGCCTCGCCACTATAACCCTCTTCTCATGTTGCATGGCTACTCTGGCCTGATTTGTAACCATCCCCTCCACCGTGTGCATAATCGCTCTATCCAGACTCGTAACCACCACCGCCACAGTGTGTCTGTCTACTCTGCCCTGATTCGTAACCACCACCACCATTGCCATCATAACCTCCTTCAGGAGGAGCGACCTCCTTCACCACAGGAAGCACTAATGCGACAGGGCAAACTCCTCTTTTGGCACACCCTTTCAACCAGCCAACCCACTTAGAGGTCTCATCTACTGGTCTCAGGTACCAGCAAATGTTTGAGGTTGACTTAGTCCACAATGCATGCACACCCATTGTACACTTCAGGATTAAGCCACCGCACAAATATACACAAACCTAACTAACCATGTATGCATCTCCTATAAGCATACACAATTAGGGCATCTCCACTGGCGCGACGCATTTTAATGTCCGCGAGCGTCCCTTTGCGTCGTGCTGCGGACGCTAAAATGATCGTTGATACGTCTCCAACGTATCTATAATTTCTGATGTTCCATGCTACTTTTATGACAATACCTACATGTTTTGCTCGCACTTTATAATGATTTCATGCATTTTCCGGAACTAACCTATTAACAAGATGCCGAAGTGCCAGTTCCTGTTTTCTGTTGTTTTCGGTTCCAGAAAGGTTGTTCGGGCAATATTCTCGGAATTGGACAAAACAAAGACCAAATATCTTATTTTTTCCCGGAAGGTTCCAGAGCACCGAAGGAGAGTCGGAGGCGGGCAGCAGGGGGCCCACACCATAAGGCGGCGCGGGTGGCCCCCTGGCCGCGCCAGCCTATGGGGAGGGGGCCCCGTGGCCTCTCCGACTCCGCCTCTTCGCCTATAAAGTCCCTCGTGACCTAAAAACGCGATACCGATTGACGAAACTCCAGAAAGACTCCAGGGACGCCACCGCCATCGCGAAACTCCGTTTCGGGGGACAGAAGTCTCTGTTCCGGCACGCCGCCGGGATGGGGAATTGCCCCCGGAGTCATCTCCATCGACACCACCGCCATCTTCATCGCCATCGCTGTCTCCTATGATGAGGAGGGAGTAGTTCTCCCCTGAGGCTGAGGGCTCTACCGGTAGCTATGTGGTTCATCTCTCTCTTCCATGTGATCTTTATGTGATCATGAGCTTTGTATCACTATTAATCTATGTGCTACTCTAGTGATGTTATTAAAGTAGTCTATTCCTCCTCCATGATGTAATGTGACAGTGTGTGCATCATGTAGTACTTGGCATAGGTTATGATTGTAATCTCTTGTAGATTATGGAGTTAACTATTACTATGATAGTATTGATGCGATCTATTCCCCCTTTCATAGCTGATGGTGACAGTGTGCATGCTATGTTAGTACTCGGTCTAAATTGCAACGGTCTATTATGCACTCTAGAGGTTACTTAAATATGAACTCCGGATGTTGTGGAGCTTGTTTACTCTGGCTTGAGGTGTGCTTTTGTAGCCCTACACAATGAATGGTGTTTGTTATCCAACAAGAGAGTGTAGAAAGTAGCATTTATTTATTCAGTTATGTGATCAATGTTGAGAGTGTCCACTAGTGAAAGTATGATCCCTAGGCCTTGTTTCTAAGCATTGAAACACCGTTTCCAACAAGTTCTGTTACATGTTTGCTTGCTGCCATCTTTATTTCAGATTGCAATTACTACTTACAATCATCCATATTACTTGTATTTCACTATCTCTTCACCGAACTAGTGCACCTATACATCTGACAAGTGTATTAGGTGTGTTGGGGACACAATAGACTTCTTGTATCGTAATTGTAGGGTTGCTTCAGAGGGATATCTTTGACCTCTACCTCCCTGAGTTCGATAAACCTTGGGTGATTCACTTAAGGGAAACTTGCTGCTGTTCTACAAACCTCTGCTCTTGGAGGCCCAACACTGTCTACAGGAATAGAAGTGTGCGTAGACATCAAGCTATTTTCTGGCGCCGTTGCTGGGGAGGTAAGGTAAAAGGTATTCACATCCTCCGACTACTAAGCTATTTCCTAGCACTGTTGCCGGTGTGTGAGTGCTCGAAGTTATTTCCTTTAGATTCTGCAATTATATCTTTTTGTTTCTTGTTTTTATTTCACTAGTTAGGCTTAATGGAAAACAAAAAAATAGAGATATTTATAGTATTTATCTTGAGTTAGGACATGAGGTGTTTGAAGAGAAAATTAAAAAAACCTATGGAACTTTATATGCATGCTAATGGCAATGTTATTAGTATGAATGCTTTGAACACCATTGTTGCTAATGCTATGGAAAATTCTAAGCTTGGGGAAGCTGGTTTTGATGAGCATGATATTTTTAGTCCCCCAAGCATGAAGGAGAAAATTTACTTTGATGATACTTTGCCTCCCATTTATGATGATTATAATGATAGTGGTATTTTGGTGCCACCTACTATGGAGGATAAAGTTTATTATGATTATACTATGCCTCCTATATTTGATGATTATGGTGATGAGAATAATAATGATAGATAATTTGTTGAATTTGCTCCCACTACAATTAATAAGAATGACTATGCTTATGTTGGGAGTAGTAATTATTTTATGCCTGAGACTCATCATAAAAATGCTTTATGTGATAGTTATATTGTTGAGTTTGTTCATGATGCTACTGAAAGTTATTATGAGAGAGGGAAACATGGTTATATGCATCTTAATAATATTAAGTTTCCCCTCTTTATGTTGAGAATCTCGAAGTTACTCGTGTTTTATCTTCCTATGCTTGTCACTTTGATCTTCATGAATTTATTTGTGTACAAGATTCCTATGCATAGGAAGCGGGTTAGGCTTAAATTTTTTTTGAATTTTCTTCTTGATGCTCCTTTTGCTTCAACTCTTATTTCTTGCGAGAGCATCATTAAAATTACTGAGCCCATCTTAATGGCTATAAAGAAAGCACTTCTTGGGAGATAACCCATGTTTTTATTTTGCTACTATTTTGTTGTGTCTTGGAAGTTGTTACTACTGTAGCAACCTCTCCTTATCTTTATTTTATTGCATTGTTGTTCCAATTAAAGTCTTTGATAGTAAGGTTGATACTAGATTTGGATTACTGCGCAGAAACAGATTTCTTGCTGTCACGAATTTGAGTAGGCCTCTCTGTAGGTAACTCAGAAAAATCTGCCAATTTACGTGAGTGATCCTCAGATATGTACTCAACTTTCATTCAATTTGAGCATTTTCATCTGAGCAAGTTAAGTGCCTCTAAAAAAATCGTCTTTACGGACTATTCTGTTTTGACAGATTCTGCCTTTTATTTCGCATTGCCTTTTTTGCTACGTTGGATGGATTTCTTTGTTCCATTAACTTTCAGTAGCTTTGTGCAATGTCCAGAAGTGTTAAGAATGATTATGTCTCCTCTGAATATGTGAATTTTTAATTATGCACTAACCCTCTAATGAGTTTGTTTTGAGTTTGGTGTGGAGGAAGTTTTCAAGGGTCAAGAGAGGAGGATGATACAATATGATCAAGAAGAGTGAAAACTCTAAGCTTGGGGATGCCCCCGTGGTTCATCCCTGCATATTTCAAGAAGACTCAAGCATCTAAGCTTGGGGATGCCCAAGGTATCCCCTTCTTCATCGACAACTTATCAGGTCACCTCTAGTGAAACTATATTTTTATTCCATCACATCTTATGTGCTTTACTTGGAGCGTCTGTATGTTTTTATTTTTGTTTGTGTTTGAATAAAATCGGATCCTAGCATTCTTTGAGTGGGATAAAGACACGCTCCGTTGTTGCATATGAACACTGGTGTTCCTAGCCTTACTTTTAATGTTCATGGCGAAGGTTGAAACTGCTTCGTTCATTGTTACTTGGTTGGAAACAGAAAATGCTTCATGTGGTAATTGGTATATTGTCTTGAATAATTTGATACTTGGCAATTGTTTTGCTCAAATAGATCATGTTTAAGCTCTTGCATCATGTACCTTGCACCTATTAATGAAGAACTACCATAGAGCTTGTTGAAATTTGGTTTGCATGATTGGTCTCTCTAAAGTCTAGATATTTTCTGGTGAAGTGTTTGAACAACAAGGAAGACAGTGTAGAGTCTTATAATGCTTGCAATATGTTCTTATGTAAGTTTTGCTGTACCGGTTCATACTTGTGTTTGCTTCAAACAACCTTGCTAGCCAAAGCCTTGTACTGAGAGGGAATTCTTCTCGTGCATCCAAATCCTTGAGCCAAAACATATGCCATTTGTGTCCACCATACCTACCTACTATGTGGTATTTCTCTGCCATTCCAAAGTAAATTTCTTGAGTGCTACCTTTAAAATTTCATTCCTTGTCTTTGCAATACATAGCTCATGGGAAAATAGCCTTAAAACTATTGTGGTAAAGAATATGTAGCTTATGTATCTTATTTCTTATAAGTTACTTGTTGAGCGGTAACCATGTTTCTGGGGACGCCATCAACTATTACACCTTTGTTGAATATCATGTGAGTTGCTATGCATGTTCATCTTGTCTGAAGTAAGGGTGATTTATCATGATCAAATGGTTTGAGTATGCATATTGTTAGAGAAGAACATTGGGCCGCTAACTAAAGCCATGTATCATGGTGGAAGTTTCAGTTTGGACATTAATCCTCAATCTCTTATGAGAATATTATCTGTTGTTGAATGCTTATGCATTAAAGAGGAGTCCATTATCTGTTTTCTATGTTGTCCCGGTATGGATGTCCTAAGTTGAGATCTATCAAAAACGAGAAATCAAATGCGATCTATCTCCTTGGACCTTTGTACAGGCGGCATAGAGGTACCCCTTTGTGACACTTGGTTGAAACATATGTTATGCAATGATAATCCATGTAAATCCAAGCTAATTAGGACAAGGTACGAGCACTATTGGTATTCTATGCATGAGGCTTGCAACTTATAGGATGTCTTATGCATAACACATATGAATTATTACTACCGTTGACAAAATTGTTTCTATGTTTTCAAAATAAAAGCTCTAGCACAAAAATAGTAATCCATGCTTCCCTCTACGAAGGGCCATTCTTTTACTTTATGTTGAGTCAGTTTACCTACTTCTTTCTATCTTAGAAGCAAACACTTGTGTCAACTGTGTGCATTGATTCCTACATACTTGCTTATTTGCATTCATCATATTACTTTGTGTTGACAATCATCCATGAGATATACATGTTGAAGTTGAAAGCAACTGCTGAAACTTATATCTTCCTTTGTGTTGCTTCAAAACTTTCTACTAAGAATTTATTGCTTTATGACTTAACTCCTATGCAAGTCTTATTGATGCTTGTCTTGAAAGTATTATTCATGAAAAGTCTTTGCTATATGATTCAGTTGTTTAGTCATTATCTTTACCATTGCTTTGAATCTCACTTCATTCATCTCATATGCTTTACAATAGTATGATCAAGATTATGTAAGTAGCATGTCACTTCAAAAATTTTTCTTTTTATCGTTTACCTACTCGAGGGCGAGTAGGAACTAAGCTTGGGGATGCTTGATACGTCTCCAATGTATCTATAATTTCTGATGTTCCATGCTAGTTTTATGACAATACCTACATGTTTTGCTCGCACTTTATAATGATTTCAGGCATTTTCCGGAACTAACCTATTAACAAGATGCCGAAGTGCCAGTTCCTGTTTTCTGTTGTTTTTGGTTCCAGAAAGGCTGTTCGGGCAATATTCTCGGAATTGGACGAAACAAAGACCAAATATCTCATTTTCCCCGGAAGGTTCCAGAGCACTGAAAGAGAGTCGGAGGCGGGCAGCAGGGGGCTCACACCATAAGGCGGCGCGGGTGGCCCCCTGGTCACGCCAGCCTATGGGGAGGGGGGCCCGTGGCCTCTCCGACTCCGCCTCTTCGCCATAGTCCCTTGTGACCTAAAAACGCGATACCGATTGACGAAAGTCCAGAAAGACTCCAGGGACGCCGCCGCCATCGCGAAACTCCGTTTCGGCGGACAGAAGTCTCTGTTCCGGCACGCCGCCGGGATGGGGACTTGCCCCCGGAGTCATCTCCATCGACACCACCACCATCTTCATCGCCACCGCTGTCTCCTATGATGAGGAGGGAGTAGTTCTCCCCCGAGGCTGAGGGCTCTACCGGTAGCTATGTGGTTCATCTCTCTCTCCCATGTGATCTTTATGTGATCATGAGCTTTGTATCACTATTAATCTATGCGCTACTCTAGTGATGTTATTAAAGTAGTCTATTCCTCCTCCATGATGTAATGTTGACAGTGTGTGCATCATGTAGTACTTGGCATAGGTTATGATTGTAATCTCTTGTAGATTATGGAGTTAACTATTACTATGATAGTATTGATGCGATCTATTCCCCCTTTCATAGCTGATGGTGACAGTGTGCATGCTATGTTAGTACTCGGTCTAAATTGCAACGGTCTATTATGCACTCTAGAGGTTACTTAAATATGAACTCCGGATGTTGTGGAGCTTGTTTACTCCGGCTTGAGGTGTGCTTTTGTAGCCCTACACAATGAATGGTGTTTGTTATCCAACAAGAGAGTGTAGAAAGTAGCATTTATTTATTCAGTTATGTGATCAATGTTGAGAGTGTCCACTAGTGAAAGTATGATCCCTAGGCCTTGTTTCTAAGCATTGAAACACCATTTACAACAAGTTCTGTTACATGTTTGCTTGCTGCCATCTTTATTTCAGATTGCAATTACTACTTACAATCATCCATATTACTTGTATTTCACTATCTCTTCGCCGAACTAGTGCACCTATACATCTGACAAGTGTATTAGGTGTGTTGGGGACACAAGAGACTTCTTGTATCGTAATTGCAGGGTTGCTTGAGAGGGATATCTTTGACCTCTACCTCCCTGAGTTCGATAAACCTTGGGTGATTCACTTAAGTGAAACTTGCTGCTGTTCTACAAACATCTGCTCTTGGAGGCCCAACACTGTCTACAGGAATAGAAGTGTGCGTAGACATCAACCGTTTTTGTTCGCGCGTCTGTTTGTGTCTGGGGGCTTCTCCAGCGGGGCGACGCATTTATTTTTTTCTTGTTTTTTTTCCTCTTCTCAATTTAAACATAGTTCCAAATATTACATATTGAAACATGATTTTACACAAACTAACACATAGCTTGGAACATGGTTTACACAAACTAACACATAGTTTGAACCATGGTGGACACAAATAAACATTTTAAAAAAAGAAACCAGTTGTGTTGATTTTCAAATGTTCGCTACCAAGAAAGAACATTCGAGGGCACACCCAATCACCCAAACTGGAAAATCCAGCGGGAGGAGATGGTGCCCTTGTTGGTTCTACCGAGAAAGAACATCCAGAAACCTCGACTACTGGCTTCGTCTGGCCCGTAGCCAGATTCGCTGCAAAGAAAGAACACTCTAAGTTCTAACTATCGATGTCCGAGTCGGATTCGCCGGTGTGGTAGTGCATGCGGCAGGCTGTGTCGTCGAACACCTTGACGATCATCTCGCCGTCCCCCTCGTAGGGGAAGGAGAGCTGGCAGCCGGGCTCGAGCGCGAGGTCACGGGCGAACTTTTCCCACCCCGTGTGCAGGTACATCTTGCCCTGCCTGTCGAACAGGACCTCCACGGGCCAGCGGCAGAAGTTGCAGCTAGCCTCCCGTAGCTGCAAATGCGCCGGCTCGACGCCATCAACGAACTCGGCGAACTTTTCCGGGGGCCGCTTGATGCCGAGTGGGTCGTCTTCGATGTGGAGGACGAACACGAAGCAGTGGTCGTCATGCGAAGATGAGGAGGGCGCAGGAGACGGCGAGCGTGGGGCCATTGCTGCTCCACCACGGCGGCCCCTTCCCCAGCCCCGGGGGTGCCCAGGGCCGCGGCCTCGACCGCCTCGCCGGCCACCAGGACCGGCCATGGACTTCCTCGCGGGCCTGGATGCATCGCAGGAACACCTAGGCGGAGCTACGGTCGAGCTTTGTGGCGGCTAGGGTTTCTTTGGAGGAGTGGATGAGGAAGAAGAACGCGCGCCCCTTTTTTATAGGTCGGAGGCATGCGGTGGCCGCGGGACACGTGGCGTCGCCATTAACGTGGTTGGCGGAGGTGGGCTACCGCCGCTCGGCAGCCGAGGCATCGTCATTAACGTGACGCAGGCTGCCGAAGCGACGCAGTCACTGGCGCGTTTGAGAAGACGCATCGACGCAGAGGCGCTGCCAGGCGGGCCCGATGAAACGTCCGCCAGACGAGAGCGGACACTTTCCAGACGTCCGCGGAGATGCATCCGAGACGCATATTTGGGACAGGTTTGCGTCTCCACGGACGTCCCGGTCACTTTGCGTCGCCCCGCTGGAGGAGGTGCCAGACGCATTTCCGGTCACGACGGACAAAAACGGTCGCTCAGCGTCTGTTTGCGTCGCGCCGCTGGAGATGCCCTTAACACTAATGAGCGAGGATTCGGGTTTACCCTTGAAGCGTGAGGAACCTCTCCGTGAAAGAGCTTGGAATCACCCGAACAGCAGCAGCACCACAACCATCACTACCACCACCACCACCTAGTCAACCTTACACCAGCACCAAGCTCCACCACTTCACCACCATTGCTGCAAAACAGCACCACCAAATCGCCTCCAAACACTAGCCCATATGTAGATCGGGGTTCCCCTAGCTCATAGCCCCCCACTTTGAGGCTGTTATTCTGCCTTTGTCTTGCTCTAAGCTACCTGACTTCCTTCCTTTATTCTTCCATTCTACTTTGTTGGATTCTGATCATCAGTTCTTATCGATCTCATTTTAAGGACAAATCCTGATGTTGGTAAAATATACGTGTTGGATCAAGGCCAAGGACAATGAAGCAGCCATGAAAAGATTGAAGATGGTGAAGTTTTGGTGAAAATACGGCTTGAATCTGAGAAAAACGAGTGTGGCCGACGAGCTCGTCGCCACCTGCACTCGGCAAACGGGCTGCCGATCGGCGTGCCGAAATCCGATTGGCCGACACATGTCCGACCGGGTCAACAGATTCGAAAATATTTTGAAACGCATATTACTTTTAGAAATGATTAACAATTCGTATTTTCTAAAAAAAATGGCACATACTGGTAGCAAGCAGGGCAGTTAGATATGCATCTTCGGAGAATGGACTTTTGTTGCTCGAGCTACATGTAAGGAACTTTTTGAATCTATGAAAATTTCATTTTAAATATTTAAAAATATTCGAAAAAATATTGTGATGTAGACAATAATGTAATCTTCAAGTTTGTAAATTTTCAGATTGAAATATGTTGTGCTTTAGGCTCAGCAAAAATAATAAATTTTGATTTCAGCATTGGTGAATAGTTGTGACGCCCCGAAACCGGTATCTTGAGGATTCCAGCGATACCGCCGAAATCCGCACGATATCGATTCAAAGACGCCCTCCGACACGACGTGCGCGACGAATCACACACGTGATACCAGAGGAATTAACACGAGCGGTAACATTACAACAGGATTACAATAGACCCCACAAGAAACATATATTACAACAACGACTCCAACGAGTCAAGATACAAATATACAATACAAAGATCCAAATCATACATAAGATCGAAAACGTCCGAGTACGGACAAGATACAAATTGGACTAAGAGTCCTGAAGATAACCAGTGGAGTCCATAACCCTGCACAGGCCAAGCCGGAAGGGTAACCTTGCTAACGTCGGCATCTTGTACCTGTCGAAGTCGGGCCATCGGTTGCCGACAAAAGGGAGGAAGCAAAAGAGAAAGAGAAAAGGCGAGAGTAAGTACCAAGGAACGAACTCCGGCACGTAATTAGCGAGACTAGAAATGGCTATGCTCGCCGGGCGAATATATCATCTGGGGCTATATGGTAGGTTTAGCGGCAGCAAAACTATAACCAATAGAGACACGCTACAACATCTGTCTACTCAGAGAAGGTAAGAGAGCGCACAAGGTAACAGATAAAATACTACACAAACATAACCCAGCCGATTACACATATCCCCTTCAACAAAGCGAAGAGGCAATGTAAAAGGCACTCAACGGTGGACAAGTTTTATTAGGTATCGGTTGTAGTAATGCTATATTACTAGGCAAGTTATTATCAGATTATTAACAACAAGTATAAGGTGTAAGTTGTTCTATGATCAAGTCATACAATTCCAAGTCATCCATAACTGCGGACACGGCTTATCGATAAGATTGTAACCCTGCAGAGGTGCCCAAATGTGCCCACACGCACGATCAACCCACTTGCGACAGGTGGATATCACGACACACACTCTCCTTCACGACAACAATGTCCAGGAATCCACCTAACTAAGTTTACCCGTTTCGGAGCCCGATCGAAACTCCGACGCGGACCTAGCTGTTGCGAGAACTGCTAAGAGGATCAGAACCCACTAGAGGATAACCTCTTAACAATGCGGACCGCACCTACGAGCGTGCAAGAGACAACAGGGATACAAGGCACGCATGGTTTCCCCAAAAGTAATATCATATCATCTGACCACAAAGAAACATGCTTGCACGCCCGGGAGAAACAAACAAACATTCAAACTAATTGTGACCACTGGACAAAGCTGTAGATTCCGGCAGTGGTCGAGGGGAGACCCGGTAAGCATACACACGTATGGATAGAGCGCTCAGTCTCAGAACAGATAACAAGAACTCGGGTCCTAGGGGACATTAGCGAGTCAAAGTTCCGATGCTTTCGCAAAGGGGCTCACGGATGCCTCTGCTTACAATTTTAGTTGTTAACAATTAAGTAAAGCATGTGTATCTCCAACAACTGATATAGCATGTGATAACCTCCCAACAACTCAACATATCCCGATAACAGATCGAGATAAACAACAGAGACTAAACACGCCTACGACTCGCAAGACTCAAACATCAAGCAACGGCTATGGGTAAGGAATGGTACATATAGGATTATTATGGTAAACAAGTGGAATAGGACACGTGACTCGATAAAGAATCGCAACACAAGGATAGCAGTGCGAGGGAGAGCAAAAGGTAAAATAGGTGAAGAGGGAGGGCTCGCCTGTGAAAAGCTGCAGAAGAACTTGTCGGAGAACTCGTCGTATCTCACATCAACACTTCGTGATCCTATCCGGGAAGAAGCAGATGCTGGAACACACATCGGATACAATTCTTACTACTACGATTAAAGAAGATCCAGCATGAGCAGATGCAGGCATGCATGACATGGCAACGATGATGCGATGCAACTTATCCAAATTAATCGGAGTCGGAACCCCAAACAAACAGATTAGGTTGGAGTTGCATATCTACCGACAAGGTTAGTTGTTAGCATGGCATAGCAAACATGGCAGGGGTGAGCTACAGCAAAGTTAAATGGAACCGGGACAACATTTATATAGTATCCCTCTTATTCCATATGTTACATAATAGGTGGTAATGCAAACTATCACGAGATTGTATGATGCACTATGCAAAAGCAAGTATGGATGGCATATTAATGTCCAGTGCATTTTTCTGATCAAAATTGATATATAACACTTTTTCATTTGAATTATCAATTAAAAGTTATTAACAATTTGGTTTTTATTAATTAAAATAGGAAATACAGGTTTATTTTTAATAAAAAAGGACCCAGAAACTAATTCAGTCGGGGGGGAGGACCCCGGGTTTATTTTAAAAAGTTGCAGGGTTTTTTTAAAACTGTCACTGATAGGGACGGCGGGTTGAGCATGGAAAACTTGCATGGGGCGATTTGCAAAAGTGCAGATCTGGGTCGGTTGGGGTTTTCTCACCGAGGCGGATTGATCCGCGGTCGCTGACGAGGAGGGCCCACGCGGGCCACGCTGGCGCCACGCTGGCAAACCTTCCGTGACGAAGGGGTGCCGCGCACGTCGCAGGCCTGATGGTCACCGCGGCGAGGTCGGAGGCGGCGCGGACGATAGGGGGTGTCCCAGGACGCGCGCGAGGAAGCCTAGGATGCGCCTCGTCGGCGCGGAGCGAGGGGTGGTGGCGCCGCCAGGGGAGGCCATCGGAGGGTGGCCGGCGACGATGACTGCGAAGGGGGGGCGTCAGCATCAGGGACGACAAGAAGAAATCGGAGGCAAGGAAGGGGGTGAGGTCTAGGAGAGGCGCGCGGGTACCGTGAAGCTCGTCGTGCCGTCGTCGGCGCCGGGGGAGGTCGACGTCGGCCGAAATTAACGGATTTTTGCCACCGGAGTTGGTGAGGAATTGGCGAAAATATCGACGATTGGAGGCGCGTGATTCCGATTCCTTGCAGCATGAGGTAGAGGAAGAAGAGGTGGTGCTCGTGGTGCACTCGGAACGATGAGGGGCGGCCTACTGCGACGGCGCCATGGCGAGGAGCAGCGGTGGTTTTCTCCGTTGTTCACAGAGAAAGAAAAGGGGGGAAGAAAGAGTGGCGGCGGCCAGAGGGAGGAAGAGGAGAGGCGAGCGCTAGGGTTTGGGGCGCGGATAGAAAAGGGAAGGGAGCAGGTGAGGCGAGGTAGGTGCGGCGTGGGGCAAGGAGGAGGACCACAGGGTCACGTTGGGTGCGTGCTCGCTGACGAGGAAGAAGACAAGGGAAAAAGAAGATCGAAGGGGTACGGGCCTGGACTGGTGGGCTGCTGAAGCTGGGCTAGCTTGGGCCGTCGTGGTGAAAGGAAGAAGGCCAGGAGGAAGGGCCAGGGAGAAGGGTGGCCTGTTTAGCTAGGTTAGGGTAGGTTTTCTTTTTCTCCTTTTATTTTAAAACTGTTTTGAAAATCAATTTGGAACAAAACCAACTTAAACAAAAAATTATTTTGAGTTTTAAAATATTTGAAACCATTTTATTTGTTTGGAAGTTTTGGTTTTAGAGTATTTGTTGAAAAATAGAAAGAGGAGAGTTTTCGTACACAACCCATATGAGAGGAAAAATAAAAGATTTAGGATTTGTAAAATACTTTTATTTGGCAAAACATGGAGGTGATGATGCATGATGAGATGATGATGCATAACAGGAAAAGAACAAACAAAAACTGTAGGGGTCCTACCCGGGAACGTTACAATAGTAATGAAAAAATCTAGATTTTATCATTTTATGAGACTTTGTTATTTTGATTGAAGGCAATATATGATGTATTTTAATCTGGAAATTTACACACCGATAAATTTTAACATTCTCTACTTCTACATATTTTTCTCAAAAAACTAGAAACTTTAAAATCAAAAGTTTTGAAGTTTGGAAAAGGAAATACAAAATCAGGGTTACATGTAGCCGGGGTTACATTTAAGGTTTTCCTGCATCTTCGATAATAAAACGGTAATGCTGGACTTACGGATGGATTGGTTACGGAATTGGAATTGGCTTACGGACTGATGTGGCGATCAGTGGTGCAAAACAGGTGCCAAAAAATCGGCCGGGGCTGCTGCACAGGCACGTAGCAGCTGAGATGGCCATCCGCATGCGTTAAGGTCTTTCCACGCGTCTCATGCGCCGCTGAAAACTCATGCCAGCATATAGGCACCGCTCTGCGCAGGTCCAGAGCATACTTCAGCAGTGTCAATCTGCAAGCTAGGGCGCCGACGACGATGCTGATGAGCAAGCTCGGTGGACTGGCTATGGAGGTGGCGCTCGCCGCGCCGCTCGTGCTCTTCCTCCCGGCCTACTACGTTTACAAGCTCACCACCTCCCTCCTCAGCTCTGTCTTCCCCGAGGACGTCTCCGGCAAGGTCGTCCTCATCACCGGCGCCTCCTCCGGGATAGGCGAGGTATACATCTCTGGCTCTGCAACACCAAGACGCCTCAGCTTATAGACTTGGATCATCGTTCCGTTGTGTAGTTAATTACATTGAGCAACTTAACTGAAACTCCACGCGTTCAATTTTAGCTTGTTTTCAGTTGTACTTCTGCGTAGTTATATACCAACTTGTGATTGTAGCACCTGGCTTATGAGTATGCGAAGAGAGGGGCCTACCTCGCGCTGGTGGCGAGAAGGGAGGCGAGCCTAGGGGAGGTCGCCGACAACGCATCGGCGCTCGGAGCGCCGGGCGTCCTCGTCTTGCCGGCAGATGTCTCCAAGCCTGATGACTGCCAAAAGTTCGTCAACGACACAGTTGCCTACTTTGGAAGATGTAAGTCTGAGCTGAATGACACAAGTGCAGCATTTTCATGGAAAATTTGAAAATCATATTTTGAAGTAGCTACAAAGTGAGTTTTCGTGAATGACACACATAAGTTATACTACATCTGTCCATTTTTAGATGTCAAAAATTTGTCTAAATTCAAATGTATCTAGACATTTTTTAGGTATAGATACATCCAAATTTAGACGAACCACTGGACATCTATGGAGGTACAATATGCGGCTAACTGAACCATACGTAGTTCAATTATCATTGACATTTTTGGTGGACTATGCCAAGATTGTCAACCGTGCAATAAGATCACCCGATCTATTTATGTTTGCAGTGGACCACCTGGTGAACAACGCGTCGATTTGGCAGGTCTGCAGGTTCGAAGAGGTGGAGGACGTAAACAACTTCAGAACACTGATGGTATGCAACTACAAGCCGTTTTCAGTTCTTCACACAAATTTAGGCCAAAATCAGTCATCTCATTTATGTTGCATGTAGGACATCAACTTCTGGGGCCATGTGTACCCAACTCGCCATGCCATTCCTCACTTGAAGAGGACCCATGGCCGGATCGTCGGTGTCACCTCCAACTCCTCCTACATATTCATTGGAAGGAACAGCTTCTACAATGTCGGTACTCAAATCCCTTATCCATGCTAGCTAGCATTAATAGTTAAACACCACCTAAAATTCTGGATCAGATGCAAAAGTACATGTGAACATGTTTCCAATGCAAATGACTGGTTTATGAATGGCAGGCTAGCAAAGCAGCAGTGCTGAATTTCTACGACACGCTCCGAATGGAGCTTGGCGGGGATGTCCACATAACAGAGATTATCCCCGGGGTGGTCGAATCAGAGATCACAAAGGGGAAAATGCTCACCAAGGAGGGAAAGATGAAAGTTGACCAAGACCAAAGAGATGTACACAATTGTCACACCGTAGATTCATGGTAGCACTATCATTTCATCTTGTTGACGTAGCTAATTGTGATCGCAGGCAGTCCTCGGGCCAACACCAGCGGAACCGGTAGCCCTTTTCGCCAAGAGAGTGGTGAGGGATGTGTGCCGGGGAGCAAGGTACGTGTTCGAGCCGAGGTGGTACCTGGCAGTGTACATGTTCAGGGTCTTCTTCCCGGATATCCTGGCCTGGAACTCCCGGCTCCTGACCGTGGATTCTGTTGGCCCTGCGACGACCGACACACTGGGCAAAACGATCCTCGACATGCCAGGTGTGCGCTGGTTCACCCAGCCGGCGTCACTGCAGACACCAGAGACACCAGAGATCAGGGCCGGGTGAAATCAGGTAGCTGGAATCTTTGGCTGGACCTGGGAGCCGCTAGGAGTGGCCCGTTGTGCTGTCCACTCTACTGTGTTGTAGTATGATGTTGCATCATCTAACTGTATCGTGCCTGCCCATGGCATGAGTCCTGCGATGAGACTCGTAAGCTTTAATAATTTGCTTAGTGCTTCGTTTATAATGTGAGTGTTCTATATCCTTATCTCAGATATACAGAAGGTTATAATTAGCAGGAACATTCAGTCTTAGTTAGAGAGAAAAAAATTATATCTGGTGTCACAATCCATCATGTCTTTGCAGATCAAATTTCACTAAAAAGGGCAATACCCTTCTCGTTCATTAGATAATAGAGTTCAAATATACATACAAGTCAAAAGAAAACACAAAATCTTGGTGCATTGCCCACCATGATGCAACACAAGTGCAGGGCACCCACAGTGACCCAGTTTCAGAGACCTGGATACGATGGAGTACGCAAATAAGGTCATCAGAATGGTCGAAGAGGGCGACATGCATTTTGCCCACCCCAATGAACTTGGTAAGGAAAGGACATGGTCATCGAACCAACCGCTAGTATCTATATAAGTGGAAGAGGCTAAACCAATTACGGGGTACTAATTACTAAACATAACTCACATGAATCGAGCACCGGCATGTGAAAATGAGGTGAGCGGCAATCTCTTGGTCCTGTTTGCACAGGGGACATGTCCCGCAACTAAGCCCCCACTAGCAAATCACACAAAACATTGGAAAAAAAAACGCACAGGAATTCAGCACATCCAGAATTTCTTACACTGAAACATGTTACCAAGTTTAAATCACTACAAAACACCAGTTACTAAGGTGACAATGATGGCACAGAAAAGTTGGCAAGGCACCTGAAATTTCAAATTTGAAAAGGTTGTGGCATCAACCGACTGTTCGCCCAATTTGCGTAGCTCCCCGTGCCAATTCCAACCACAATTAGAACAGGGAAGATTCAAACTTTCAAAATAATTTGTGCTAATTTGCCACTTAGATCTCTTACGAGATCGATTTCTGACAAGTAATCTCATTTTACAAGATTTCTGTGACTTTGTGATTTGTGATGTATTTTCTTCACAACCAAACGTTTCTGCAATTCTATATTTAGCAACAAAAGGCAAAACAGCAATACTTTATGCAGTTGTAAATTGTTAAACTTGTTGACATTATCACAGTTGCAATAAAAAGAGAAAATACCCGTAGGTACCATCAACCTATTTGCCATGAACTGTCTATTGCTGCGATTAAATATAACTTTACAAATAGAATTTCTTTTAGAAGTCGTTTGGTATCCATCATTTGGGCCTGGAATACTGGAATTTATTTTGGAATTTCATAGGTGGGTTGTTTGGTTGCCACAGAATTTTCCCGTCATTTCATTTAGAAAATCCAGCAAAATGATGCCATAGGTAAACACGATTCCGAGCTGAGACATGTCATTCGCGTTTCTGTATGGAAGCCATTTACAAATTCAATATTGAATTCTCATGTCATTTGCAATTCCTGTGGCAACCAAACAAGTGTCCATTTTTGGAATTACAATGTAAATGAAATGAATACATGTATTCAATTCAAAATGATACAAATGAAAGGAAAGCCTGGCTTCCAAACGACTTCTTAATGTTTTAAATAATGTGCTGGAGAAAAATAGCAGTCTGGAAAGAAAGGTCATTTTTTTGTCAGGTCAACAAGTTTGTCTCATGAGAAATAGTAAAGGCAGCAATATATTCCTTTTCAGCAGCAAATAAAAAAAATTGAAACAAAAGTGATGTACGCGAGGGTTTTGCTTCAATTTACCTAGAGCTTGTCAACTATTGCGTCATCGATGGTTGGGGACATTGAGAAAAGGGTAACATTTCAACAAAGAGACATCACATGCCAGAAAGAAATTGTACAGTAGAAAACAACACTGTGCTGCATGCGTTTTCTAGGCACTAGCAGTGGTCACTACTGTATAATGTCTTTCCAAACCCAAATAAGTTTTAGGCCTGACTCTGGCACACCGGCAACAGGTGCTTGGCAGTTGGCACCAGTGCACCACCCACCGGCACAAGAAAAGCAACCACCTAATCCTCACTACATGAGAAAGGAAAATCTATTAGAGTAGGGGCTCCAATCTCTCCTGGGACATTACTAGGGAGGTCAGAAATCTTTTGAAAAAGCTGAAGATATAATGTGCACTAATGCATTACAGGACATGCTAAAATGCAAATTTATGAGGCAAATATGAGCATATGCAGGATAAAGAAAAAAAATAGACCAACATAATACAAAAAAAATATGCTGCAACCATTATGTTTTAGCTTCCTCCCAAATGCTCTATGATCATGTAACTGAAAAGGCACACAAAACAAAAATCCCACATCTCAGATGTTCTCAAATTTTTGAAGATCTCATGTCCCGGCAGTGGAGGGAGAGAGACCACCCCAAATAGTGGAAACCTGAGCGCGTGATGCATTCTACTCTAGTGCTTGCACACCCCATCTTTCTGTTCAGTGATTAATTTAAAAAAGCATGATGCTTATTTCTCGCTTTTTAATAATCTTACTTACTAGAAACATCAGCAGTCATCCTCAATAATTGGACAGATTCTATTATCCTTGCAAGAACAAACTGTTTTTACTTCCTACTTAGTTCCAGCTCCCCGATGAGAAAAGGATGAAAAAAGATAGCAACTGATGTGAAGCTGGGATAAGGAACACAGTAGCTTATACATAGAAGAAACAGAGATGTAAGATACCTACAAAGGAGGAACTGAATGCTTCTTAAGCCTTGAGCTGAATAATTTCACATATGTACTTGGTCTGGAATATCAAAACCACGATGATGCAGCTTTGCATTGGCCATGCATCATGGAGTGGTATCCATAAAGTCCAAACTTCGGATGTGCCTTTGAGCAGAATATGTTTTCATCCTCTGAAGTAGGAGCCATGCATCGGAAGCCGAACAACCTTCATTCATCTCACGCACAATAGGTGCAGAAGATTTTCGGTTGAACTCAATAAACATTGTACCCTACAAAGGAGAGATGAAAAGATATACACCTTCATGATTTAAGATGCTGTACAATTAAATATGAAACTAAAATCCTATGAAATGAGTTTGGTTTTAATGGTTCTTTGACATAATTCGAATTAATAATTCATGCAGCTACGGAAGAGGCAGATCAATGTCTCGTGAATACAAGTAGCAGCACACAATTAGAGTTGTTTGCCACCAAAATACATACATCAGTAGCTTCAGATAAAACCTGCAAGGACTACCAGTACAATATGAAGAGCAAGCCTTGATGAAGAGACAACTGAGATCAAATGGCTGGTTATTTGCTGATGCAGTAACTGCATCACGCGCAAAATGCTCCAAGACATTAATCAAAGTCTATCTACAAATATGAATGGTAGGCGTGCGGGTATTATATAGGAGAGCATGCAAGCTAAAATGTTATGTATTAATCTGAACATGTTTAGACTAACATGAGTTATGGAGGCTTAGAGCCTAACTGTGCCCATGTCCAAAAAAAAAACTGCCAATTTTTTTTGGGGGGTAAACTAGTAATGATGCAAAGGTTTATCAGCTAAAATTATCAAAATAGCTAGGGCTTATTTAAAGAAAGCTCGATTAATTTATAAACTACAAGCCCAGCTAACTTGCTTATATAACAAGCGTTTCCAAAAAGGCTCTCTGTTGGCATTTCACTCCCCTTGTAGCTGACTTGGATGCAGGAATGGGCTTAGGTGCACTACACTTGTAGTTCAGGGTTTAAAGGTCAGGAAAAATGATTTTTTATAACACTCACACAATATGCATCCAGCATGCATTAAAATTTCAGTTTCAAATTTTATCAACACATCAAGTAACAACAAATACAAATTCAGCTGCAAATAGCAATAAGTCCAAAGGAACAGTGTTTTGTTATTTAATTTTCTTATACGTCTAGAATTTTCACCTGAAACTTTATGGCATTTCATGCTAGAAGCTAGATGCATGAAGTGTCAATGTTGTCAAACTAGGAGCTTTGTGCAGTGTTCACCTACAGCCCTTTGCACCCGCAAGAACTCCCCCTCACCCTTTCTTGACATTGTGAAATATTCTTCAAAAGTCTCAAAGAGACTTTAAGATATTTGTAGTATATATGCTCTTGCATATTTTATAGCAACTGATAGTCAGAAGGAACAAAAGTCAAAAGAACTAACAAAAATATACATACAATTTTAGGAAAGAACAAACCTCAAATTTTGTCAAATAGTGCTTGAATCCATTCATAATTTCTTTTATGGCAAGGGCTGATGCTGGGTTTGGGTCAGAAACAGCAGCATTCATCTCCTCACACGAGTGACCAATTATATTCTGTATAACCTGTGTAATGTTATATGGTAAGGTTGTGCTCATGCTAAAAAAAATATTACTCTTTCCATAACTGAATTAAATAGATATACTCACATCACTGTGAAGAAAGGCCTCTGAAATGTGACTTCCATCATCTATCCAAATTTGAAGCTCATACTCTTTCCGTTGCTTATATTGAAATCGCTTGACTGCGGTGATCAGACCCTGTAGCAGATACATCAAAAGTCACAGAAATATACATGTGAGAGAATCTTCCAGCACTCTTGAACCATGGACAAATATTTTGCCAAAACCAAAAATATGGAATGGACACAGTTTTTATGTCAAAAGTTGTTGACAGAAAGGCTAGAAGGATCGCGATCTGCAATTAAAAGGTAGAGTCTTAAGAAGCAAAGCAATGAACCTTAATTTTTCCTTGAATATAGGGTCGTGTATCCTTTTCTATGGTCCAATCTGACATCATGTGGAAAAGGTATGTAAATGGTTTTTCATTTTCACCACTTAGAATGACAGGATGTTCAATCTGATTAATCTTATCTTCAACAGTTGAAGACTGTGCAATCTCGACACCATTAGCACTAGTTCCACCAATATCTCGTGGCCCTTGCTGGGTATCATGTCCACAAGGAGTAGATGCAGAAGGTTCTCCTTGGTTCCTAGTAGCTTGGTCCTGCATAGTGATTTCCTGGACACGCTGTGTTTGTTGATGGACATTGTTCGCCGCAATAGGGTGGTCAACATATTCTTCAACCGTCCGTGTAGTTCTGCTAGTGCTTTGTTGGGGTTCATATCTATAGGTAGCAGGTGCAGAAGCTTCTGCGTTGTCCCTAGTATGAGAAGCAGATCGATCTTGCATGGTGAACTCTTGGGAATGTTGACTTTGTTGTTGGACACCATTTACTACAACAGGAGGGTTAGTACGCCCTTCTACCATGGTATGTGTAGTTCTAACAACTTGAGAAGCAGATCGATCTTGCATGGTGAATTCGTGGGAATGCTGACTTTGCTGTTGGACACCATTTACTATGACAGGAGGGTTAATACGCTCTTCTACCATGGTTTCTGTAGTTCTAACAACTTGAGAGGCATTACCTGTGAATGGAATAACCACACATGAATAAATCATATCATAAAAACTTGCAAGGTTAAAATCTTAGGTGATGAAAAACTGAAACAGGTTGGGCTATGCGCTTGATAAACCAACTTCCTTTGGCACAGAATGGTATGTCACAAGAATAACAGAAATGCAGGAAAAGCATTTTGTCTACAACAGGATTGCCTCTAAGAAAGTGTGGTAAGGCAAAAAAAAAAAAAAAAAAAAAAAAAAAAAAAAATTGGCATGGCAACTATGGGCACACACAAGATATTTGCAACAAGAAGCCAAGCTTAAGTACCCAGTAATATCTATATAATGGAGGTTCACAGCAGAGAGGGAGCATATTCAGTCGATTGTATCGCCACTTGAATACAAAAATGTATATACTGTCTTTCTGCAACATAGATTCAACAATCATGCCAGGTAACCAATTACAGGAAAAATGTTCAACAAAATGGTGTTGAGTTATTCATTCCTAGCAGGACAGACATTAAATGGTTGTAAATCAGTTGCCTCTCTAATTTCTATAGCTCCATCTAAGAAAAGTATCCCCAAGGCTAAGCGATGAAGTAGAAATTAGTACCTAATCCAATTGGATGAGAGGAGTTTACTGCTCTTGGTATTGAGATACCTTGCTCACCACCATTTGTAACGCTTACATTACCTGGCCAGGCAGCTACAGTGGCTCTGGAGGACAAAGGTAATCCACCTTGCTTCCTGCAGCATGAACAGGTGAACATACATGTGATATCTACAACAATACGTACCAAGACATGAACGAATTACCAGCAGCTTATAAAGAAATGTGATGGACACAACATTAAAATGCAAAACTGCAAAAAGAAGATATGTTGCTGACTGGAAACATATAAGCATTTATAATTCAGTTTACAAAACTTGGAAGTTCTAGTACGAGGGAATGAAAGATAATGAAGTCTGCTATGTACTAATATACACAAGATCGTGTGCTGGTTAGTTGTGTCTCTTGCCGATCAAGAAGAGATGCATCAATCAATCCTAAGCTGAAGTGTGTGCATTTTAAATGATCTAATTTATTTATTTATTTGCCAACCAAGGGTAGGGAGTTCCCGCATTGCATTATAAGAAAGCAGAAATAATCTTATTCATCCATCTAACTGGACACTGCGGAAATAACTGTTGATTTCTTGCTTAAATCCAATGTGAAGCATTATACCTTGCAATGAGATGGCATATACGTAAAATCTGATGTGTTCACCAATGGGAGGGGCAATACATACCTTTTGCCACGGGGTGGTTTATTTACTTCAGAAACAAGTCTGACACGTGCTGCTTCCAATTCATCAACCACCCCACCAAGAATCTCAATAACTTCAGGGACTAGCATAAGAAGCCCTCTCTTTATGTGCACATTTCTTATAACAATCTGAAATATGTAAAGAAAGCTACAAGCTGTTGATACAAAATTAGGAAAGGAATAAAATATGTCTTTGATCTGATGCTGCATTATGATTATCATTTACTTGATATGTTGTCTGCCATCATATCGCTACCATATATGATACCGGTGCATAAAAAGTGCATCTACCATTTCATTCTCTCTCACTCTCAGGAACAAACATTATTTCATAGTAGAAAGCCAGCTATAAAATGCAGACAATGGTGATGGACAAAAAAAGAGTTCCTGAGAACACCTCACTTCCAATTGATTTCTATTTTTTCATGATTACAATCATTTTTTTGCCAAGACCAACCAACAATTCACATACAGATTATGTACGTAATTCTATGTTTCCCAAGCAAATAGCTTTAAAAATGTGTGCACTGGAATCATGTCAAGCACTATGCGGAAAGCAGAGAAACAAACTTACTGAGTGCACGTCGAGTATCTAGTCCTATTCTTTCACAGCCATTCGGTTCCAGATGTAGACGTTCATGTTAAAATCCAGGTAGTTTAGATGTTTAATAGCCCAATGAGATGGTTATTGCCTATTGCTGCACATACTCCTCTGTTCTGAAATAGTCTACATTCAAGCCTCAAAATTTGTTCTAAAATACTTTACATTCTAGCTTTTAGTCAACAACAACACTGAAAACGATGTGGTTTTGCTCTTTTTATTGGGGGTTCTTATGTTCAATGTAGCTTGGATTGGTTGTTCACATATCTAAGTAATACTAATAAATGCAATACTAATTTGTCTTATTTTTTCTAGAATGTAGACTAAATCAGAACGGAGGGAGTACTAGTTATCTAGTGGGTAGAACAGATAAAAGAGTGATGGATATATTCAACTGCTACAAAACGTACATATATGAATTAATTTAACATGGGAACAGCACATAACAGTCAAAATGGCACCTGGAGCGTAGGTACCACAATGTTGGCTACTATGATATTTATCTCTAATCTTATCTATTTCCTATTTAAGTAATATTCTATATTAGGCCAGTACAACCTAATACTATTGACATGCACAAAAGTATGCAAACAGTATATTCCCATATTAGGCCACTACAACCTAATACTATTGACATGCACAAAAGTATGCAAACAGTATATTCCCATGCCAAATGCAACTGGGAGCATTTAAGTACATTCTGTGGACAGGTGCCACTTAGGTACAAAGTAAGGACAATATAAAACTCAAAGGTATGATAACCTTCTTAACAAAAAAGAGCAGATCAAAAAATGACCTTAAAACCAACAGGAGCAAGAACTTGCAGGTCTTTGATAGGCCTGTACTCCATTCCATATATCCGTTGAATGCCATCTGTCATTGATAGCTTTAAACATCTTTTGGGCCCCGCCTGTGCATCACAATATCTTTCCCTCAAAGGATTTGACATGTTGACAATTTCATCAACCTACAATCCACAGAGCTAGTTAGAAGGTTTGCTCAGGAAAAGGGGAACAAAAAGAAAATCATGAAAACATTACCTGATTTAAAAGATAACAGAGACAAATAAGTGTATGTTGAAGTTAAACAGCTAACATTAACCAAAAATGGAACATGAGCTGGGATATAAACAATACGTACTGAGTAATCAGTGCAACTAAGCAATACATAGTGAGTAAGGAACTAATGACAACCATCTTTCATAAAGCAATGCGCAACTAGAAATTTAGACTATGCTAAAACCAAAAGGTAAGTAAAGTGGCAGGCTTATGGAACATGGATGAAACCGACAGTGATAACAGTAATTTTAGTTCCACAATTTTGGAGATAAATTTAGGGTCATACACTCATACATTAGTTCTGTTATGGTTCTTTCTCACATCTCTTATTTTGTTGTTCTTCTTTAGTTGAGAAACCTAAAAATTAACATCTTATGCACCTAATAGAGTAATACTAACATACTTGACTGGGCAATTGTGCAGGTGCATAAGATGCAGATCTTCTATGTTTGGTAATAAATGTTCGTTCATAATTTTAATAACTGATATTACGGTTTGCATTCATGATACAATCCTAACATCTGAATGCCAACACTGTTATAACCTGGACCAACCAAATAAGCAATGTACGTCTCTCTTTCCGTATTAGCATGCTTTTAATCTGGTTTTGGCAGCAGATTAATCATCTAATTCTAGATAATACTCGCTCCTTTTCCGAAAGAAAGCATATAAAATTTTGTCCAAAGTCAAAACAATCTTTATATCTACATATTTACAGTTGTTGATAGTTTTTCCTATAAACTTGGCCAAAGAATTGTTTGACTTTTGATAAAATTTAGAACTCTTTTCAGGAACGAAGGTAGTAGCACGTTACAACCAAAAAAGAGAAGAAACGATCAGTCCTACACTACCATGAAAATGCATGTTATTGGGTTAAGCTTAAAGGACCACATGATACCTAGTATTGTTTTCTGAACACCCTGATGATCCAGAACTGTATAAACTAAGATAGCTTTGATGAACTGAAATGCATAACCTGCATCTTACTAGTACAAAGAAAGTAACAGTAATGCCAACAATATTGACCATTCTATATGGCAGGAAGTCACCTTCAAGCATAAGAGAACAACACTACCAACTGATGAAATGTGTATTTCGGGTGGACTAGCTAAGTAAAGCAAGTGAAGTGAAGGTTTTGAGTCCAGTTTGAACGCCCTATTTCAGATGAATCTTGAATCACCTAACCTACCTTTGAGCAGGTAACAGCACAATGCTCAAACATGATGGCAAATTGCAGATATTTTTCAGTCACGAACCTGAATCATCTACATGACCACAAACCATTCCGTATATTGCATAAGTAATCTACACTAGAAGGGGCACCAAAGTATTACTGACAACCACAACACAGTAAGGAAAGCATAACCAATCATTCACACATTGAATTTTATAGAGGATGCACAACCTGTAGAACAAATGGCCCGTCGAGGACAGCGGCGTCCATGCCTGCAACGCCCGCCGGGAGCACACCGGCGCCGCACACATTCATGTCAGCAAAGAGGAACTGCTCGAAGCAGCGTCTGCCCTGCGCTTCCGTGCCGCCGTCGCTGAACCCAGGCAGCTCCGCAGCGCAAAATTCAAGCCACTCTGGGCGCACGCGCACCCTGAGCCGCCGCAGGAACGCGTCCACCGGCCGCAGCCGCATGCTGAGCGCAGACGGCGAGGCCGTGGGCGGCGTCGAGGTTGGGGTCCAGGCCTGGATTGGGGTTGAAGATGGGGTTCGGGCCGGAGTGGGCGCGGCGGCAGCGGGCGGTGGCGTTGGCGTTGGGGTTCGGGCCGGTGGAGTGGGTGCGGGGGCGGGAGGTGGAGTTGGTGTTGGAGTTCGGAATAGAGGAGCGGGAGGTGGGGTTGGGGTTCGGAGCAGAGGAGCGGATGTGGGAGCCGGTGGTGGAGTTGGGGTTGGGGTTCGGAACAGAGGAGCCGGCGGGGGAGTTGGGGTTGGGGTTCGTGAAGGTGGCGTGGGCGCGGCAGCCGGCGATGGAGCTGAGATTGGGGTTCGTGCTGGAGGTGGAGTTGGTGTTGGGGTTCGGTACAGCGGAGCCGGTGCCAGAGCGGGAGCGGGAGGTGGGCATGGGATTTGGGGCGGAGCGGTGAATGGTGGGGAGAGGTCGTCGGCGACATCGGTGAAGAGGGAGTCCCCGTCAGAGTCCCGAATCTCGTCGGGGGCGTCGTCGAAGGGGCAGTCCTCGTCGGGGTCCTGGATCTCCTCGACCTCCTCGTCGTCATCGGAGATCTCGACGGGAGGGGAGGGGGGAGGCGAGGACGAGATTGCGTAGGGGAATGGGCTAGGGTTTTGGGACGAGGGCCGGCCGGCGCTTCCGCCGCCGCCGCCGCCGCCGCTGGCAACGGAAAGAGAGGTGGTGGCGGAGGCAGGAGTTGCCGCGTCGTCTTCCTCGTCGGAGTCGGGGGCGATGATTAGGCTCCGGCGGCGCATTTTTTGAAGAAATTTTGGGGGTGGTTTGATCGGAGAAAGGTTTTGGTGGGGTTTTGACGGCGGTTTCCCTCCGAAGTTTGGAATGGTAATCCGAGCAGGGGAGGGAAAAGGGTTTGGAATTGGTATTGGGAGGAGGACGGAGGCCGGGTTTGTGAGGATGACGGATGGGTCCGCCATGCCAGTGCGAACCATGGGTGAGCCAGTGTTGGGCTGATGCTTCAGGTTGCGAGGTGGATTGGTTATGTGTTGGGCCGACTCATGTTTCCTCTTCTGTTGTGTCGCTAGAATTTGGGCCACACCGTTGACACCAATATTGGTCGTAAAAGGTTAATAACATTTTGTATTATGGAACAGAGTAAGTATTAGACAGATCGGAAAAGAAAGGTATCGTGATTCACGATACTCTCAAGAATGGACTTTGCAGGTGTTGACGAACACTATGTCATTGGTGTCCACTAAGAGCATCCCCACTCGTTGGCGCTCCCCACGTCCAAATCCGGCGAAATTTTCATCCGGATTGGAGGAAGATTTGGCGTGGGGAGCGCCGAAGTTCCAGCCGTCCCCCGGCAGGAAACCCCCAACCTCGACCATTTGACATATTTCAAACAAATTTAACAAGTTCGGCGACCAAGAGTACGAAAATTGCTGAAACAAATTCGGCGATAATCAGTACAATGTTTAACAAGTGCTGAAACAAATGAAGCATACAATTTCACAATTTTTCAAACAAATTAAGACAGACTAGTTGGCGTCGGCGTTAGCGTTGCCTCGGAGCCTCCATATGTGCTCCACCAGATCATCTTGCAGCAGCTGATGCATTGTAGAGTCTCGAATCTCCTGGCGCATAGCAATGAAGGCGGCCCATGATGGAGGCACCTGGTGATTAGGCTGTGCAAGAGGACCCTCTCTCTCATATGGTGCTTCTTGCTCAGCTAGAGGAACCGGATGCTTTCGCTCATTTTCAATAATCATATTGTGTAGGCACACACAGCAGTTCATCACCTCCCACATCTGATCTTTGGACCAAGTCATAGCGGGGAACCGGACGACAGCAAATCTCTGCTGGAGGACACCAAATGCACGCTCGACGTCTTTTCGGCAAGCTTCTTGTTTCTTCACAAACTCGCAAAGTTTGGGGTGCTAGGGTTCGAGATAGTCTTCACAAATGTTGCCCACTTTGGATAGATACCGTCTGCAAGGTAGTATCCTTTGTTGTAGTGCCGACCATTGATCACATAGTCCACCGGGGGAGCATGACCCTCAACAAACTTGAAAAAGACCGGGGAGCAGTTTAGGACGTTGATGTCATTGTTGGATCCAGGCATACCAAAGAAAGAGTGCCAAATCCAGAGATCATGGGTAGCCACTGCTTCAAGTATCACAGTGCAGCCTTTTTTGTGACCCTTGTACATTCCCTGCCACGCAAACGGACAGTTCTTCCATTGCCAATGCATGCAGTCAGCGCTTCCAAGCATCCCTGGAAAATCTCTAGCTTCATTTGTTGCAAGGATCCTCTGAGTGTCTTCGACAGTGGGTGATCTCAAGTAATAGTCCCCGAACACTGCTATGACGGCCCTGCAGAATCGGTAGAAACAATCAAGGGCGGTGGACTCCACCATCCGAAGATAGTCATCTGCAGTATCACCGGGAGCTCCATACGCCAGCATCCTCATAGCCACTGTGCACTTCTGCAGTGACGAAAATCCAACCAAACCAGTGCAATCTGCCTTGCATCTGAAGTAGGGATCAAAGTCTCGGATGGCATACACAATTTCCAGAAATAGCTTTCTGCTCATCCTGAAACGACGCCGAAAAACACTCTCACCGTGCAATGGATTGTCGGCGAAGTAGTCGGCGTACAACATGCAGTAGCCCTCCATTCGCTGTCTCGGCTTGCACTTCCGGCGACCTGGTGCCGACCCACCACGTCGACCAGTTGCCAGTCCGGCGTACATGCTTGCCAAGCAACCGAGAATCATCATGTGCTCGTCGTCTTGGGCGGCTGCTGCCATCTCTTCTTGCATAAGCTCGACGAACATCTGCTCCTCCTCTTCGTCCGAGTCCATGGCCGGCGAGGCAAATGGACGAACACCTGACGGGCGTGGTCGAGGCAACCCGAGCCGCGAGCGACGAGGAGCAGGCCAAAGTCGGGAAACAGGCCGGCGGAAGAGCAGCCAGATAGGTCGTCGTCGAAAGACGGCGGAATATAGGCAGGTGGGGAAGGAGTGACGGCGGAATCTGGGCAACAAGCCGACGGGGTGGTGCCGGCGGCGAGAGAGATACGAGGGGTGGAGGTGGGGTTCGTGTGTCGAGTCACCGACAGATCGGGCCCTTCCCCGCTTTTCACTCGTCCGGAGTCCCCGATAGGTCCCCGGGGGGCCGGGGATGGCGTGGGCTCGCCGGATGGATGAAGGGCCAAATCTGGACGAAAACGAGAAACCGGGATCGCGACTGGGCCGAATTTCGCCGTCCGGATGGGAAAATCGTCGCTCGGGGGCCTCGTCGGGGGGACGAGTGGAGATGCTCTAATGGAGTTGTTGGATCAGTTGCTCCAACCTCCATGCGATGGTGCTCCCTTGCTCATGTCTGGCGCATGATGTTGTTGCACGACTACACATGTTGTTTTTTATGTCACTTCTTCCTAGGGGCAGAGCTAGCAGGGGCCGGGCTTTACATGGATCATCTTCATGATGGAAATATTTCTGAATACGTCTTAGTTAATACATAGATTTGATTTGTAAATTTATCAAAATTTACCTACATGGCCTCCTCCAAGCATTTATACATGCAATCCTTGAGACCAGCAATACGACTCCTGGCTCCGTGGTTGCTAATATTTCAAAAACAAATTAAAAAGTACAAAGAATCTTTTTAAAAATATCCTTTTAACAAATATATAAATTTGTCATGTAAATATGTAAATTCTTATTAAAAGAAACGCTCATTTGTAGGCTATGTAAGAAGGTGAAAGGATCGTATGTATGTCGCACCTATAGGGGGTGAATAGGTGCTAACCAATGTTTAGTTCTTTTTCAATTTAGGCTTGACACAAAGGTAAATTCTCTAGATATGCAACTATGTGAATTTACCTATATGACAAGATCAACAACTAAGCAATATATAGCTAGGCAATATATATAGAGAAGATAATATGATAGAGGTAACCGAGAGTGGAGCACGCGGAGACACGGAGATGATTCCCCTAGTTCCCTTTCTTTGCAAAAAAGGTACGTCTACGTTTGGAGGAGTGTGGTCGCTACGAAAGCCAGACCAACGCCATGAAGGCTTCACTCAGGTCTCATGTGAGCAACGCCACAAAAGGCCTAGCCCACTTCCACTAAGGGATTTCCTCAAGGCGGAAACCGGGCCTTTACAAGGTTCTTGGGGCACACATTCACAACCAAATTGGAGGCTCCCAAATCTGTAACAACACAATAACAACAAGAACAATATCAACTACAAACAACTAGGGTTTCCAAAATAGGAACACTAGCAAAGGGGGCCTCAAGCATATGAGGGAAAAATGCAAATCGCTTCGGTGAGGATGTAGATCGGGGTCTTCTCCTTCGGATCTCCAAAGATCAAGAGCTTTGGATGGTTGGAGGAGATCTTGTGATTCTTGTGTTTCTTGAGTTCGGAATAGAGGAGCTGGAGGTGGGGTTGGTGTTGGGAACAGAGGAGCGGATGTGGGAGCCGGTGGTGGAGTTGGGGTTCGGGTTCGGAACAGAGGAGCCGGCGGTGGAGTTGGGGTTGGGGTTCGTGAAGGTGGAGTGGGTGCGGCGGCCGGCGATGGAACTGAGATTGGGGTTCGCGCCGGAGGTGGAGTTGGTGTTGGGGTTCGGGACAGAGGAGCCGGTGCCGGAGCGGGAGCGGGAGGTGGACATGGAATTTGGGGCGGAGCGGGGAATGGTGGGGAGAGGTCGTCGGCGATGTCGGTGAAGAGGGAGTCCCCGTCAGAGTCCCGAATCTCGTCGGGGGCGTCGTCGAAGGGGCAGTCCTCGTCGGGGTCCTGGATCTCCTCGACCTCCTCTTCCTCGTCGGGGTCCTGGATCTCCTCCATCTCGTCCTCGTCATCGGAGATCTCGACAGGAGGGGAGGGGGGAGGCGATGATGGGACTGGGTAGGGGAAGGGGCTAGGGTTTTGGGACGAGGGCCTGCCGGCGCTTCCGCCACCGCCGCCGCCGCTGGCAACGGAAAGAGAGGTGGTGGCGGAGGCAGGAGTGGCCGCGTCGTCTTCCTCGTCGGAGTCGGGGGCGATGATTAGGCTCCGGCGGCGCATTTTTTGAAGAAATTTTTGGGGGCGGTTTGATCGGAGGAAGGGAGTGGGGGAAGGTTTTGGTGGGGTGACGGTGGTTTCCCTCCAAAGTTTGGAATGGTAGAGCGAGCAGGGGAGGGAAGGGTTTGGAATTGGAATTGGGAGGAGGATGGAGGCCGAGTTTGTGAGGATGACGGATGGGTCCGCCATGCCAGTGCGAACCATGGGTGAGCCAGTGTTGGGCTGATGCTTCTGGTTGCGAGGTGGATTGGTTATGTGTTGGGCCGGCTCATCTTTCCTCTTCTCTACAATTTGGTCATTTTTTTTCTTTCAGGCCTTGTTTGGTAGTGGAGTATTAGTGGGGATTAGTGGGGATAATTTCTAGGGGATTGGGTGAATCCCCACCCATCACCCAATCCCCACTAATCCCCATCCCCACTAATCCCTAATCCCTACTCCTAAAAACTGGCATTTGGTTAGAAGGGATTGGTGCGCAAGAGAAAACCAAATAAAATAATTCAAACCAACATACAATAGCAAAGATTTAATTTTTATGGCAGCAGACGAAAATAAGCTTGTGAAGTCAACGTCCAACAGTTATCAACATTCAAAAACACAAGAGTTTCAGTCACATAATTCGTCATAGTTTGTCATAAATTACAAATTCCATACAACCATTCCCGACAAAATAATTTCTATCAGAAAAGACGACTCTTGGAAACTATGTTGATTTAGTCCATGCGATCTTCAACGAACACAAGTCAGGGATTGCCTGTAATCATATGCAAAGATGTTAGATGTTGGTGCATAATCCTGTTCAGGTAATGGATGACTGAAAGCATATAGATATCCATTGTATACACATGCAAGCCCTTTTGACAGCAACCAGTGTCAGACTGCTTTCAACGTTTCAAGCAACAGGAAGAAACAAAATCCAACTAATGCCTCTCCACTACTGGTCAGGCTATGCATTTTGAGTATATTCATTCACTGGCTGGCTAATACACTAGATGCAGACTGAATATCTTAATCTATTTTCTTGAACTTTTGTTGCACGAGATTAAGCAGTTCTAAAAATGTAGAGTTAACTAAAACTGACAATGCCAGACTCTTCCTGTCAATAACGATCATCTTAATAACCAACTAGGCTGAATGCATCCAACTAGTATAACACTGTTTAAGGAATGCATAACACAGTTTAATAGATGTTTCCTTCAGAGCACAGGCAGAACACAAGCTAATTTACATAAAATAGTTTTAACGAGAGAACATAGATACAAGCAGGGGCTTTTTGGTTTAAGTTCGCATGTAACCAACACAGATACAAGCTAGAAAATGCAACAGGGATCAGCCAGGCAAAATGGGAACAAATTGAAAACTATCCTGCGCTTTCTCCGAATGTTTTAAGTAACAGTGGTGGCATGCAAACAACAATATAATACTACTACTGATCTTCTAAGCCCTAAAATCTTCTAATCCCTGTGGAGTAGTAATAGTAGTTTATCCTGTTGGTACACTTGAACAATTTGCATAACAATGTACTGGTAAAAAATAGTAAAATAGTTAGAACCAGGCAAGGCAACCTTCCGCTTCTCAAAAATAAAAGGGAACAACCAGATGTCCTCGATAGAACTGAGCTTACCTGATGGTAACATGGCCATCTCAATGCGAAGCCAAGCTAATGCACTGCCATCATTGTCCTCGACAGAACCGAGGAATATCTCGCGGTTCTCGACAGTTTTGAAGACCACAAAGGCTTTTGGTTTTTCAGCAGGATCAAAACCTTGCAAGGTTCTCAAGGCAGCGATGCATTTGCTTATGGTAAATTGTTGAGCAGCTTCGTTGTTCACTTCTTATGGTAAATTCACAATATGTTCTTGTCACTGTAGATATTCAAGCATTGAGGCACCAATTCGGTTTCAGGAAGACAAAATGTACTAACCAATTTAGAGACCAATTGACAAGCAGGTAAAGTGCCTTACTCTGAAAAGTAATCTAACCAAGATGGTGCATAGTCAGGCATGTGGGGATTTTCTCATTCTGTAGGCCTTTTGGGGTGCTCACGAATATTTCAGAGCACTGAAGCTACTGCAAATGTTCTGTAATCTCACGAGTAAGTGACTAAAGCACCGACACAGAATGCATACACATGCCAACCATTCCGCAGCAGCACAAGGGCAGGTTTTCAAATGAAGCACTACCTAGAACTAGAAGCCTAGCACAGCTCCAACTCGACCTGGGCCTGGAGCGAAAACACAGCAATCCACAATTACCCAAAACCGTACTCCTGCCGAGGTCTGAGGTCACACCCAAATCAGGCAGACACAATGTTTTTTTGCTGTAAAATCGACCAAGTCCTACCCGGCCAGGGACCATGAAGCAAGGAAGAGGTGCGGAGGTCGCCGCCATGCGCGCGCCGCAGGGGCAGGGGCCTCCTCCACTCACGCCATGTATCAATTCCAGGCAGACAGGAAGAGAGAGGGAGAGAGAACGGGGAGGTTACCGGAGAGGATACCGAAGTACAGGAGGTGGCGTCGCCGGTCAGGTCCCAAGAACGGCGGCGGCGGCGGCGATGTGGAGCGGCGATGTGGAGCGGTGATATGGTACTGTCTTCCCCGCAGATGTTCCTCCCCTCCGGCAGCTACCGCCTCGTGCACCTCCACTCGGTAGTGCCCGCTCGCCGCGGTACCGCTCGCAGCCGGTACGCTCGCCGCCGGCCGTTTGAGCGCTGCGGTAGGGTTTGGATTGGGGACGGGGATAATACGCGACCCCTGGGTCGTGGATTGAGCCCAAGGCAAAAAATGGATCGGGGACGGGGTTTTCCGGGGATGGCGGGGATTATTTTGGACCAAAGTACCAAATGGGCTATCGGGAAAACTGAGGATTCGGAAATGGGCTGGGATAATACCTATCCCCGCTAATACTCTGGAACCAAACAAGGCCTATGAGGAAAACTGCCGAAAAACCTTACAACACGACACCACACGCAAGCCCCGAGGCTACGCTCCACACGGGTCGACGACCGACCAGGTCGACACCACACCTCAACGCAATAGGCGGAGGCAAAAGACCGGAGCCACCGCTCCAACTACCACGCCGGCCCCGAGGCCGCGCCCCACCTAGCCGAAGACGAGCCCGCCTCCGCCGAACCACCAAAACACTCCGCAAGACCCTTTGTCTGGTGGACGTCCAAAGCGAGGCCCCAAGAGTCAAAGCGACACAAGAGCGCCGCCCACGCCCGATCCTGCGGGGGATCTAGGGTTTCCCCCGGAGAGCCCGGGCGGAGATCAAGAAACACCCGCTTCGACGACGCACTCAAGAAGGATGCGGTGCCCACGGGCGTCACCGTCGTCGGTCCTGGCCGGCCGCCAAGACAAAGCATTCGCCCAGCGAAGAGTCTCAAAACCTCGCGCCCGCCAACAAGGACCGGCTGTTGCCTGCCAAAACTCATCGGCGAGCAGTGGTTAAGCAACACGAAGAGCCGGGAGGCTCCCACGACCGCTTAGTGGGCCCTGGCGCCTCGCGTCGTCCCGCAAAGTCCTAGCACACGTCCAGGCGGTTGCGAGGGCGTGCCACCTGACCTAGACCTGGTCAGGAAGGTGTTGGATTGCTTCGACTAGTCTCCTGCACGGTAGACACGTAAACATTAAATACGAGCCCGATCGGCTCTCAGGTTACCCTGTGGATCGGCTCAAAGAGCCGATCGCCCCATGGTTCACGTTGGATTTACAATGACATGGGGATCCTGCTTGATCAAAACAAAGCTGAACCAATCTACGACAGTTTAGGGTTTTCACCGCATAACCGGAACATCCTACGCGTAGCTGGGCCTAACAGATACGAAAGATGATGGAAACTACTCCTAAAAGAGGCCTAAAAACCAACATTAAGTCAATTCCCGGAACATCCCTTGTAGGAACGGTAAAACAACACCTAACGCACTACCGGATCATCCAACCCCAGCATAAGGCCTAATCATGCAGATATTAAACTAATCCTTGAAGAACAAGGAGCAACTATAACAGATCGGATCTACTAAGTAACGAACAAGCAAGGTGCTGCCCTTACACCTGGATAGGTGCAAGGACAGCTAGATATCGAAGGACAGCATTGCTAAGCAAATATGTGTAAGAAAAGCATCAATGCAAGCCCCAAAACATCTACGATAAATAGTGCAACTCGCCATCAACAATGCTTCAGCACGAGTAACACAAGGTAATCGAATAAACGTGTACTGCCTAGATCGCAAGATGCGATCTAGGCAGCATGATGCTTACCCGGAAGAAACCCTCGAAATAAGGGGTGGCGATGCGCCTGGTTTGTGTTTGTTGTGAACGTGATTGTCCTCCTTTTCTCAATAACCCTAGATACATATTTATAGTCCGTAGACTTTCTAATTCGGAAGTACACCTGACCGTGTACGAGCCAAACTCTATCTTTTACTTCTAACCGACACGATCTAATATTATTTAGAGATACACGGGCATGCTGGCCCAAATTCTAGCCCCAGGGCCGATTCAGAAACTCCTCTAAGATGTAAATCTTCCAAGCCCATCTTCATCACGGCCCAACTCCCATGCAGTCAAATTCTGGCGATAACACATTCCCCCTGGTTTTGGCAATAGTAATTCCAAAACCACTCTGTTTTTCCTTTTCTTCGTCGTGTCAAATCGGGGCAGAACAGAACCGCCACGGTATCCCTTCATCATGATGCCTTGCCTTCTCAACTTCTCCGCACGATTTGACGGTTTTGGCACCACATCCTCGGGAACCGCTGCAGCATTGAATCATCTCCACCATATCGCCTCTATATTAACCGCATCTTGCAGTTCACTTCTTCATCCCTTCGCATTAGCACTCCAAAAGCCCTCATCTGCCACCATGTCTTCTTCCTCCTCTGCCTCGTCGGATCTTTCCCTCCAGTCCTCCCCCTCCCGCGAGCCGACGCCGGAGTGGGACCCGGAGGAGGCCCACGAGGCCCACATTCGTCGCGCCATAGAAGACGGGGACGAGTCCAGCCACGACTTCTCCGTCTGGTCTGAGGACGACAAGTCCTCGACCGACGGGGAGAGTGACCTCCGCTTCCTCGCCGACGGGGAATCGGAGGAGGAGAGCGATGACGATCGCTTCTCCTGGGACGACTTCACCTCCTCCGAGGAGGAGAAGGAGGAGGAGGAGGAAGAGGACGACACCTCCTCCGATGAGCCGCCGGCCAAGCGCTTCTGCCCCTGGCCGGGGAACCTCAGCGACTTCGACAGCGACGACGACGCTGACGAGGAGGACGAGGACAACGAGGGCCCCGCCGGCGGCCGCAGCAGCAGCGACGACGAGCCAGCCGGGAGTAGCGCCGACAGCGGCGACGACGGCGACGACGAGGGCAGCGACGGCCCGTAGATAGGATCCTTAGCATAGGACCAGTAGTAGTAGATGGGGCAATGTATCCCCTGGTACTTCCTTTTGAGAGCAATCAGCTCTTTATGTAAGAAACCCCATTATCAATGAAGAATTTCCTTTAATTTGATTTTACCGATTTCCTTTATGCGAATTTAGCCGATTTCCCCTCACACTGACTTTGCCGATTGTCAACTTGGTCAATGCTCAATGAGCCGATGGCAACGCATCGGTCCCTCACGATAACTTACGAGATAGGTCAATTTAGTCACCCCCTCAAACGGTAACCTGCAAACCTTGCTCAAATTCAGATCCCCAAATTTCCAATCGAACAGGTCCAGACCGCAGTCGCGCGAACCCTAGATCTTGGACACGCAAATCCAAACTCCGCAGCGAACCCAATGGCGGAATCATCCAGCGCCAACGCCACGGTCTCTGGCCTGAAGGTAATCCTTAACCGCTCCAAGTCACCTGAGCGTAATGTTAGATTTAACGGCAAAACTCCTGAATTAATGCCTGGTCTCATCATTAATTTTAGGTTTCAGACATTCTTCTGCCGCATCCTTCTCTTCCAAATTCCCTCTGCCTTGGTCCCCGTTCCACCGAAAATCCATCCAATTTGATTTCCTCCGAGGCCAATAGGATTCCCTTCGCGAACCAAACCCTGGATCTAACCTCCTGGGCCGACTGCTTACGAGCCTGGCCTAACCCTCCTGAGGACTGGGTTTCTTGGTATAATAGAGTAGCCAAAACTCACCAAGCCAAATGGGAAACCATAGGAATAGCCGATGCTCTGTCTTTGTCATTGTCTCCCCTTGAGAAACATGAAAATCTCCTGAAAACCATCGGCTACTTTTGGTCTGACGCGCTAAACTGCTTCATGTTTGGCCATGGCCCCATGACGCCAACCTTGCTGGACGTGGCCATGATCACTGGCCTAGACATTTCATCTCCCAGCCCCTCTGCTTTCATGCTGCCAAAGGTGCCATTCAAACTCTCCTCTAAGGAAGAGTGCACTAACTGGGGTGCCTATCTTAGACGCCACATGAAAACCAAGGGCCCTGTAACCGAGAAAGAACACACGGCCTTCTTGAACTTCTGGTTGGAGCATTTCATATTCTGTGGCCCTTCCCTCGCTCCCACCAAGAACTATCTCTCTCTGGCATATGAACTTGCCAAAGGCACCCAACTTGGCATTGGCAAGCTGTTTCTGGGAGAAGTCTATCGATACCTCCAACTGATGTCCGTCAAACTATTCTCCCAAAAGACAGTTAAAACAGGAGGCCACTGGTGGTTTATTCAGTTATGGGCTCAACTGTACTTCCAGAACCATATCCATAGCTTCCCACTTTTGGCTACCTACACCTTTCCAAACACCAACGGGAAGCCAATCCGCTGTACCAGCTACGGCCAAGCCTTGTACAGTCTTCCAGGCAGCAAACTGAACCCCAAGGAAGCATCAGGATGGTTCAGAACTTTTTACCAGGGCCTGGATGACCCTCTCTTCTTTCCCTATCAGGAGTCTGAAAATTTTGAAAACCCAGTCTCCTTCAGGTTAGACAGCTTTGCCGATGACGATAGCACTCGGCAGTTATATTCCATCATGATCCGCCCCTGCTTCCTCCCAGTTGGCATGAGCACCTCAAACAGGATCATAAAACCTGGTTATGAATCTTACTAGCCGGTCGTAGTAGGCCGGCAATTCGGTCTTGGGCAAGTGTCTCCTTACCTCTTTCTCCACCATCTAACTGAGAGCAGGGCTGACTTGTCTGATGTTATCACCGGTCAAAGATGTTACTCCTTTTTTGATGCTCTAGTCATCCCAATCCCTCACAATCTATCCTTCATCTCTTCGACTGATGACTTTGAGATCTGGTGGACAATGTGGAAAACCCATGCCTTCAGGAGAGCCCTAGGACCGTTGCTGAAACAACTTGACGCTGAAGCTGATACTTCTGCAGAACAGGTACCACTTGCTTGCAAATCCTTGCGATAGTTTCCAGTGATGCTTTATAACCCTGCTCTGTTTCTTTGCAGCAACAAGATGGCCCAGACCTATCAATGATGATGGATCCCCCTTCAAATTCCTCCCACCAGCTCCAGTGGTCCTCTTTTGCAAGAACTCGCCATCTTTTAAAAAGGTTGTGATGCAGAGCCAGCCGATTCCAATAAAATCGGCTCCCAAGAGTAAAGATTCTTCAGGGCCAGCTGCCCCCCGAGCCTCAGTCAGGGCGAGAACGACAGTGAGAAAAGTAGCTGCCAGGAAAACTTTGAAGGGTAAAAACCTGCGCCAGCTCCGTAAAGCTTAAACGTAAGTCGTCATATACCCCATCTTGTTCCATTCATCCTTCTAGGCTTTTATAGCATGTCAGTGTCCATTAATCCTGCTCCTGCAGACCTCCACTGAAGACAATACCAGCGAGGAGACGCAGTCCAGCCGACGAGGCTCAAGCTCGGGCACCTCTGAGGACACCACCACGCAAAAACAGCCAGATGTGCCACCATCGGCTTCCAAGAAAAGGTCAGCCCCTGAACCTGCTGCCCTTCAAGCTCCTATCAAAACAGGGCAAGGAAGCTTACGCACCAAGAGTCAATGCACCAAGAGGGCTCGGAAGGGTCAGCAAACCCCTTCCTCGAACCAAGAAGTTTCAAATGTAACGGCTCTCCAACTCCTCCTAGCTTAGTTCTTATGCTTTGCTGCTCAGATCGGCTCACCATCTTTTTGCAGACTGATGAAACTTCCAGTGGGGATGTCGAGGAAGTTCTGATGCCCTCCACAACTCTGGAGGTAACAACCTCTAAAGGTGACATCGACCAAGTTTCCACCTTGGCCAAACCCCAGGCAGAGACGCCACAGCCGATTGCTTCATCATCGGCTGTTCCCATGGTCATAGGAGAGGTACGCTCCCTTTGTTGGGCTTGCCTTTACCCTGATCTGCAGACTTATACTGCTTTTGTTGTTTGTCAGGGCTGTGATCTCTCAGGCTTGCTGTCGTTCGATCCTGAATCTATCGAGCCGGCCCACTCCACAGCACGTGATGCATCGAGCCCCAGCGTCATCGCTGACCAACTCCAACGCCTCAAAGCTCTGCTTTCTTCACCCATTGAGACATTAGTCGAAAATTCTGAGGAGGTGAAGAACATTCTTGAAGGAATCCAGCCTCACGTCCCAGTAACGCTGCAGTTGAAGCTCTGGCCAGTCGTGACATTGTCTGCTTTCAGATCAAGGGTGCAGTTGGCTCGTCAGAGAATCGACTTACGCCACACCCAACTCCCGCTGAAAGCCGATATTGCAGACAAATGTCAACGGCTTAACGAGAAAAAGGCAGCTTTGGATGCTAAGACTGACACCTCTCACAAGATCGCCGAGCTTGAGATCTTGCGAAAGGAGCTGGAGGATCTCGAAGAAAAGGTGCGGGTCACCAAAGAGCTCATCCGTGACAAGGAAGCTTCCATTGCTCGCTCCCAACGGGAAGCAGAAGGCCTCAAGGCTGAACTGAAAACTGACTTGGCAGAGATACGTGCCTTGAACAAGCAACTGGTGACAGGCAAGGATGATGACGACAAGGCCGAAATCGTAGAGGTGGATCACGTCCGTGCTGGTGCACTCCGCGCCTTAGAAATTTTCCTTCAGTAGGGCCTGCGCATGTGGCAGTTTGTGCGTGTAATTCTAGAGTCGATGGCTGTGCATCGGCTTTTTATTCTAGAGTCGATGGCTGTACATCGGCTGTGCTTAAAATTTATATTTTTTCCGGCCGATCTACTTATGCATCGGCCCCCAGTATTCCAATGTCCATCATCTTCGAGGAATATATCTTGAGTTGCTGGCCATTGACAGCCACTTCATACTTCGTAACCTCGTGTCTTATCCGTTTAAGTGCCCCCCGAGCCGATTTTTTCAAAGGAATTGAAGATATCGGCTCTTCAGGCATCCTTTCTTAGATCAATGCTGTAATAACCCAGAACATAGGAACAACGAAGGGTAGATTTAGAAATGGGATGTGCATTTCATCGCAAAACGGGGGAAATTTTCGCGCCTTATTGCAACTAAACCTAAGAGGGATCGAGGTTCTCTCTCATTTTGCACTTAGGGTTAGGCAATGTGAGTTAGGGAAATTTCGACATGATCTCTTTTGTATCTTATTGATTTGGGGAATGATTTCATTTGACAAGTGTTAATACATTTAACAATAAGCATTGAACAATATAAATATGAATTCCCAATACAAACACAACTTATGAATTCAAATAACTTTGAATTTCACGATTGAATATTAAATACAATATTTAATTCAGGATATAAACATTACATAAAGCAAAAGCTCATAAACAAAAACTTGAGCTTTATTAATAATCAACACAGAATACATTGTCTTTACATTATTCCTGATACAAGAATTGATCAATAATAAACAGAAATGAAAAATGAAGATTACAAAATTGCTCCTAAACTAAAACCTAGACTAAATGACTTGAAGTGTATCTTCTGGTCATATTCATCTTCAAAACCTGCAAAACAAAGAACAAATACTAACCAGAATACCAGTGTTAACCAGATTCAGTTTGGACAGTTAGTAGAAATAACACAAAGTTCAGTTTGGACAGTGAAAGCATCAAGTACACTTGTGCTTGTCCAAAACCTGGACAACACAAGATAAGGGCAAGAAGAGACCAAACCTGAGCACCAACAGGGGCTCAAGTTTCAGCATATGAGAGCACACAGCTCATGTGTGCTGGGCAGGCCACAGCAAGGCAATGCACAAGCTTAGTCACCAAAGCAAGCCAGGCTTGTGTGTCATTGCAAGAACAGAAGTAGAGTTCATATAAAAGGGGCACAAACCCTAGAAACAGTAACCAGTCGACCAGATAAGGATTCACCAGGTAAGGGTGAAGGTAGCACAACATAGTTCATCCAGTTCTTGCTCAAGAACAGAACCAACACACACAACCACTCAACCACCAGAAATCATGGTGACCTGAGAAGATCATCCAAGACCTGGAGGTGAAGGGCTGTGACACAAACCCAAGTCTGCATCAACAAAACATTTCTTTCTAGGAGCTGGAACAAGGTATACCAAATACCTGGACAGATCCAATGGATCTGATCCATCACATATACATGAAATAAGCATGGGATGAGCAGATGCTCATATGGGTAGATCATCACTTGGTTTTCACCAAGGATCACTGTCAGTCTAGAAGCTACTAAGATAGAAATCATCCAGGATACGAGATCTTGTGCATGAAGCTAGAAATCATGCACGAGATGCACACACTAGCAAGATCTCATGCACAGATAGCACCGGTAGATGTATTGCAAGGTTTAGCAGCTAACCAAGACTACACGTAAAATCCTAAGCATGCAACCATCAAGAAACACTAGATTTCTTCACAGTGCAAGCATATTGGCATTCATATTTATTATGATCCCCAAATATGCAAGCAAAGATGAGTAGCCAACAAGATCCAACCAACCATGTGAGCAACCGATCTTAGCAAGGCTACCGAGGTCACAAGACACTTAGAACCATCCCAAGGCCAAGCCAAATCCAAAGCATCACTATCCAGAAATGGATTCAGACTCTAATTGCTTGTAAAAGAATCATGACCAGCAAATTGTGGCACAAGCAAGTAATTCAATCATCAATGCATAAGCGAGTTCATCATAATTTAAGTAATACAAGCATGAATTTATCACAGATCCATGCTAAGCATTGACAAGAGCATACCGTTAAGCAACACGCTTTAATCCATAGCCACTAGAGCAAGTCTAGATAGCTAAGATGGGCAACAAGACAAGTAAGCAACATCATAGTGATGCTTGAGCATCAACATCACAAGATAATTGAATCATTTAGTCACAGTATTAACCAGTAAGCTATCACTGATAATTGAATTGATCAAATGGATCAATTATAGCAAGCCAAGTTACACAGAGAGGTTAGCCAACAAGCAAGGAATGATCCAATGGATCATTGGCTTGCATAGGAAGCACATAAGCATTTCCCAAGCACCACTGGCACTCACAAGTGTCACTGATGAACCACAGCACACCTAGACAAGCAAGTGTAACATGCCAGTAAGCACAAACAAGCCCATAAGCAAGTACTGCATGGCATAGCAAGCTCATAAGCAAGCACAACAGAGCATAGCAAGATTCAAGCAGGCTAAGAGCAACAGATAAGCAAACAGAGCATGTACAGCAAGCAAGGCAACACTGGCCAGTACCAGAAACTGGTGATTGGGCCATGAGCTTGCAGCAAAGGGAAGCATAGGATGATTAAGTAACCATAGCAGAGTTCTGTGTGATCACAGGATCACCAGAAAGCAACAGAGCATAAGGAAGAAGAAGCACAGTAGCTTGGAGAGGCGCACAGGTAGGAGAAGGAGAAGGAGCAGGACAACTTACACGCGCCTGGTGGCAGAGGCTATGGCATGGCGAGGCAGTGCTCGCGCGGCCATAGCAGCTGCAAAACCAGGGAAGGCGCCGGCGTTACGCCGACGAACACCACCACAGCAGCACGACATGGAGACGACGGCACAGGTACTGCAAGCAGCACCCGCGCCAGGTCGGTCTCAGAGACGCACACGTCGACGGCGAGAGCTCGTCGGAGATCACCCAGTCGCCCAAGGCGATTTTCCACGAGATCCAGAGAGGAGGCGATTCGCCAGGAGAGGAAGCAATCTAGGAAACCACGCGGACAGATCGATAGATCGTCTCGCGGCGGTCCAGATCAGGTAGGTGGCGAGGTCAGGGAAGCACGGCGATGGCCGGAGCATGGCGGCGGCCATGGCGGCGACGCCATCGCCAGCGCGTTGCGAGAGAGATTAGGGTTAGGTCGAACGAGTGAGAGGGCCGAGTGAGTGAAAGTGAGGTGGGCCGCTTCGGCGCCACCGAACCCAAAAGGGATTAGCCTTATTGGGCCATCCCTGGGTTTAGGTAAATGGGCTGGGCCCAATATGGATCCAGGGGGGTATTTTGGTCTTTTAACATTTAATAAAAGGCCAGAACTTTACCAAATTTTGATAAATCAAATACAACTCTAAAAATCCATTAAAAATTGGATTAATGAATGAAAAATAAATCTTAACAAGAATAAAATATGAAAAGGAATTTATGAAACAAATTTAAAATTATGAATTTTAAGAATTTAAATAATAACTTGGAATTTAAAATTATTATTTCCTTGTATTTAAAATTCAAGGAAAAATCTCAAATAAGTTCAAATACTTATTTTCAAACATTTCAAAATGAAATTCTAATATTCCAAGTCATTTCTATTGAAAAGGGTATTTTTCCCAGAAAAATACTATACTCCTTTTATTTCCAAAAAACTATAGAGGTAACTCTATAATTTTCAATTATTTTTGGAATGATTAAAGGAATCACCAAGTAAATAGTTTTACTTTGAATTGTTGTACTTTGTGTGAATTAAAATGATTTATACTTTTAAATCAATTGTAAATTACTGTCAAAGACCTAAATCTTAAACGCAACTCTAAATTACTATAACTCAGCGGGGTAAAGGGATACAACATAAAATAATACATCCATGATTGCATTATTTGGATTTTATAACATTGTCCTTACCGGACAATGATGCTTCTTACAGAACCCGAGGTCCAGGTTCCATCAACTGCATTGAAGCGCACTATCTCGCAGTCCACGTGCAAGTTCACCCTTGCTCATGTCAACTTGAGTATTTTCTACGACTTTAATGCAAATCTATATACTTATCATTCCTGCATCGCAAATGAAATGTTACTTTACAACTATGAATATGACTATGTGGCTGGCAATGGAACCATGGTATGTGTTGATATGGTGGAGGTTCCATTGCAATGGGTTATATCACCCTAGGATTAATTACCAATGCCGTCCAGTGATTCTAGCGCCGTACAAACCGCGTTGACCATGAGATCTATAATGGCTCTGGGGAAGCCAGCCGTATCTTTTCCCTTCTGCACGCCAACGGATCGGAGAGCCGGTGGGGTGCTGGAGGCACTGCCGCAATAGGTTGGGATAGCCTTTTAAATCCCCATCCATTAGTGATGATAAGCTCTACGATCTATGAGGGATTGTCCGGAGTACACCATGAGTAAAGCCGTATTATCGGGGGAAGTCTACTGGAGGTGTACGGTTGGACAAAAGGGTGGGTTTGCAATCGCGGAGAAGGCGGTGTGGGCTTGGATCTTTATACCTGGCCTCACACCAAAGGAAGTGTGAACGGGGGCAAGTCCCTGCGGATGGCAAAAAGGGTGAGATCTCTTGTGGGAAAAGTAACGCACCTCTGCAGAGTGTATCAAATTGTGGCTGTCACTCCTTGTTCCGGAAGGAACTGCGAACGCGGCAGAAAGGAACTCCACGAAGTTCTAGTCAACTCCGTGAAGACCGACGGGCATAGTTTTCATAATAAAAGCAACCTTTTGAAGAAATGATTTCAAAACATGCATTGACTGCGATTTCTGATCAATGGTCGTAGCTAGTGCATCAAACACCTTTTTACTCTTTTAGAACTTGCTGAGTACCTCTGTACTCACTTTCTTTCGACACCCTTGCTAGACTGTGATCCGGAAGTGGAGGCCATCAACGATGGAGCACCAGAAGGAAGTTACGAGCTAGTCTACGAAGAACCTGATCTTACCGGCGGAGTGGAAGGCGTAGACTATGGGATAGTCTACGGACCAGATGACACGGAGGTGGAGGAGTAGTGACATACCCTAGCATCATAGAGCCGAGCAACGTAGAACTTACCTAAATAAGTTGTTGAGCTCTTTATATTTGTTATGAGTTGTAATCATACTTAAGTAGTATCTTAGGGTGTTCTCATAGGACCTGTGAGAATACCAACTTGTTAAGACAATGTTTGTAATAAAGTATGGAGTGTTATGACCTGCAATGTTTCTGTTGTACCACTCTGAGGGATATGGCAAATTGTGACGAAGTCACTTCGCACAGATCATATCATCGACTGGTATACTACAACATGCGGTGGTATCTTTGGGTCACCGCAGCCGGTATCGAGCAAATGTTGCGACCTTAGGTTGGAAAAACCTAGTATAGGGAAGAAACCTGTAGGAGTCTAGTAGAAATAGTAAAGGATTCTCTAGAAATATGGTGATTATTCACTTGAGAATAGCAAAACCATATATTTTAGTGCGATAATTCTTTATTATAGCTATTATGATGCATTATCACTACTAATATTCTACTTTTGTATACAGCCATAATGGCGAACACTTTTCCTAAGAGGACTTTGAGGAAGGTTGAGGGATGGCTCGGTGATTATGATGGACCAATAACAGCTCTCCTGTGTGGGATCTTTGAAGGAACTTCATTGTGATCCAAGGATACCTGTTATCAAGTATACCTACTATGATGGGGAAATCCTAGCCAAGTACAGAGTATCGGTCCAACTACCGGAAAAACTGCTGATGAGTCGTATAATGCCATACGGAGAAGCCAAAACTATCACCACAGCCTACCATATGGGCCTATTCAAGGAAATCCTTGAGATAAGGCAGCACAAGTCAGTAGAACTGCTATGTTCAGAGTTTTCTCATATACCTCATGCCGAGGAAGATGAGGATCCCACTCTGAATCATTTGGTGTTAGCACACAGGAGTACTGAAGCTGCAGCACAGCACATGGATAGCTGTAAGTCTTTATTGACCACGATGTACCTTTTACACATGAAGATGAGAGGTGAGATTGACCACATGCTAGCTGAGTTCACGGACCCTGATAAAGTCCAAACTCGGATGCGTGATTTGAGGGCACAACCACAACATACTACACCTTTCTTTAGCCTAGACAGCTATGTAGATTTGAGTGACCAGTTATCCCATAAAGATCCACTCACACCCAACTTTGTTCCACACTATCCACATGTGTCAGCATCATATGAGTCTGGATATGGGGGAGATGATTCCAGGAACCTAAACTGCTCGGAGTCACCAATCGAGAATTCGACTGGTTGGCGTTTCGGGGAACCATTTGGAGACGAAGGAGAACCCATCACTTGTGAGTCAGAGGATGAAGGAGGCGCGGTTAACCAGAATGTTAACCAAAGCTATGGGCAGAAAGAGAAAGACACCAACTCCATTTCTTTAGATTTGGAGATGGGGTTACCCAAAACATCCCAGTACGTCGTAGGTGAGAGTTCTGGAACAAAGAAAAAGAAGAAGAAGAAGATGAGGGGTCAAGTGAATAGGAATCCTCCATGGATGACAGGAGAAGATGAGCTGTATTCCACTGGGGATATGTATGAGTCTTTATCTAGTTACTTTGGCATGACAGATCTCTGTCTCGGCACTTCGTCCGATTCAGACTACATACCTACGGGAAGAACCTTCATTCCGGACGGTGTTCGGAGGACAGACCGCTGTACCGGATGGACCCCAGGAATGTACGCGGAGGCAAGCTATGATGATGAGGAGTAGAGCTCCGAGGAAGAATAAAGTAATCTAGGTGGTATTGTATTAGAGCGTATTTTAAATTCCCGTTGGCTTGGGCTTTGAGCCAAATAAGTGGTTTATATGTACCACATGTAAAATAAGTTTGTGAGTGTGTTATGTATTATACAAAGTATATGCATAATAAATGTTTGTTTTGTATTTGCTTCTTGATTTCATTGTGTGACTAGTTCTGGGCATTGAGTTGAGCTCAGAAAGCATTTGCATGATGTAATTATGAGTAATCGCTCTTTGTTACAGGACTAGGGGGAAATGGCGTTAGTAGAAACCGAAGAGGCTCGCAGAGAGCGGGAAGCAAGAGAGAAAGAGGAGGCAGATGTAGCAGCTAGAGCAGAGAACGCACCACCACCACCACACCCAATGATGCACCCAGACTTCCAACAGTATATGAGGTCAATGGAGGAAGATAGGAGGCGTTACCAGGAAAGCCAGAGCAAGAACATGCAAGATTTCTTTACCCACGTCATCAATGATAGGGGTAATGAAGGCAAGGGAGTAACTCTATCGGACTTCCAAAATGCAAGACCACTACCATTTACATCAGCTCCAGAACCAATGGACGCTGAAGATTGGCTTATGGATACGGAAAGGAAGCTGAAGACCGTTGGTTGCAACGATGAGGAGAAGATCAGATATACCACTTATCTGTTGTCAGGACCAGCAGCGTCATGGTGGGAGAACCTTGTAGCAGTACACCCTCCTGATAAGGTGTTCACCTGGGAGGAGTTCAAGAAGATGTTCCGGGATGCTCATGTTCCGGACAGCGTGGTGGAGCTGAAGAAGAGGGAGTTTGAAGAACTAAGACAGAATACTGCACCCATCATGCAGTATGTTCGGGATTTCAACAGGTTATCCAGGTATGCACCTGAGGATGTAGATACAGAGGAGAAGCGGAAGAAGCGGTTCATGAAAGGCATGAATCCATACATGAAAATGCAACTGAGGTTGGCAAGGACTGCCAAATTCCAGGAACTGATTGACTCGGCAATCACTTTCGAGGATGACTACAGGCAAGTCCAGGAGGACAGAAGGAAGAGGGCTCGTATAGAGCCAAGGAAGTACCCAATCAGTAAACCAACACCTGATCGGAGTTTCAAACCCCGATACAGACCTACTATTGGTAATCAATACAACCGGGGAGGTCAGAATCAGAATCCAATCAGCCAAATCATCTGCAACAATTGTGGCCTAAAGGGTCATTTGCAGAAGGATTGTCAGAAACCCAGAATCATTTGTTATGGTTGTGGGAAGGAAGGACACATCAAGCCGGAGTGTCCAAACAAGGCGTCTTGGAGCGGACAGAGCTCTGGAGGACGAGGTGGAAACAACAACAACAACCGGAACAACAACAACAACAACCGCAACTACAACTACAACAACAAAAAGGGAAAGCCTTATGGAAAGCTGAATTGCACATCTTTGGAACAAGCGGAAGAGTCGGATCAAACAGTCTTAGGTACGCTAAGCATTCTTACTCATCCTGGCAAAGTATTATTTGATACTGGAGCAACCACATCATTTCTTGCATTGGAGTTTGTGGAAAAGTTCAGGCTTAGATGTTCTAAGTTAGAAACCCCTATAACTGTTCTATCCGCGGGGGGAACGATCTTAGTAACCCACGTGAAAGAAGCACAAGTCCTAACCATATGTGACTGTGTGTATTTCGCGGACCTATTCATCATACCCATGAAGGACATATCAGTCATCCTAGGGATGGATTGGTTGACAGAAAATGGAGCGGTGATTAACTGTGGAGACAAAACAGTATCACTTCGCAACTCCATCGGAGGTCGAATAGTGTTCCAAGGAGATAAGTACAGTGAGTTGGAGATCGGATTGGAACTAAATAGCCTGAAGGAAGTGAGAATTGAAGATATTCCTGTAGTGAATGAGTTTAAGGATGTATTTCCTAAGGAACTACCGGGAATGCCACCCGATAGAGAGATAGAATTCACAATCGATCTGATTCCAGGCACAGCACCAATAGCACAACCACCATATAAGATGGGGCCAAAGGAATTAGTGGAACTGAAAGCTCAGATTGATGAGCTGAAACAGAAAGGATTCATTCAAGAAAGTGTGTCACCATGGGGTACACCAGTTATTTTTGTGGATAAAAGAGATGGAGGAAAGAGAATGTGTGGAGATTACAGAAATTTGAACAATGTAACTATCAAGAACAAGTATCCTTTACCTAGAATTCAAGACCTTTTTGATCAAGTTCAAGGAGCGGGAGTCTTCTCAAAGATAGATTTAAGGTCAGGATACCATCAAATCAAGATCAAGAAGGAGGATGTACCAAAAACAGCGTTCGTATCAAGGTATGGACACCATGAATACTTGGTTGTACCATTTGGACTCACAAATGCACCAGCAATTTTCATGAACTTGATGAACAAGATATTCATGAAGTACTTGGACAAGTTTGTGATAGTGTTCATAGATGATATTCTAATCTATTCCAAAGATAAAGAAGAACATGCCAAGCATTTGAAGATAGTTCTGCAAACTTTGAGGGAACATCAGCTATATGCGAAGTTCAGCAAGTGCAAATTTTGGTTAGATAGTGTTGAATTTCTTGGACATGTCATAACCAAAGAAGGCATAGCAGTGAATCCAAGCAAGGTTCAGTCCGTATTGGAATGGAAATCACCTAAAAATGCTAAGGAGATACGAGGATTTCTTGGTATGGCAGGCTACTATCGGAGATTCATAGAGGGATTTTCGAAGATTGCAGGACCAATGACCAAGTTACTCAAGAAAAATACTCCATTTGTGTGGACTGATGAGTGTGAAGCCAGCTTCCAAACACTCAAAGATAAGTTAACCATAGCACCGGTATTAGCAGTTCCTGAACCTGGAAAGGATTACACGGTGTATTGTGATGCTTCCAAGAATGGACTTGGATGTGTTCTTATGCAAGATCGGAAGGTAATAGCTTATGGATCAAGACAGTTGAAACCACATGAACACAACTACCCAGTACATGATCTCGAGTTAGCGGCAGTTGTGTATGCTTTGAAGAGTTGGAGACAGTTTCTATATGGATCCAAGTGTGAGTTATACACCGATCACAGAAGTTTGAAATATTTCTTCACCCAGAAGGAATTAAACATGAGACAGAAGAGATGGTTAGAGTTGATTAAGGATTACGATCTTAAGATCAACTATACACCAGGCAAAGCTAATGTAGTAGCAGATGCCCTCAGTAGGAAGAGTACGGAGAATCAACCTACGGAATGGGAGATTCCAAAGGAACTTCGGAAAGAGTTAGAGGATGCTCAGATTTTGTTTATTCAAGGTGATGTCAAAGGAAGTATAGCAACCATGAGGATTATGGATGAGATGTACTCAGACTTGAAATATGAGATTATCCGAAAGCAAGCGGATGATTTGTTCATCCAAGAGGAAATCAAGAGGATTGGTGAAGGAAGACCATCGGAATTCCATCTAGGGGATTTTGATTCATTATACTTCCAGAAAAGGATCTGTGTACCAGATGATCCAGAAGTAAAGTCAATCATATTAAAGGAAGCACATGAAACCCCTTATTCAATACATCCGGGAAGTACTAAGATGTATATGGATTTGAAGGAGATGTTCTGGTGGAACAACATGAAAAGAGAAATAGCACAATATGTCTCGGAATGTCATACATGTCAACGAGTGAAGGCAGAGCATCAGAGTCCTGCGGGATTACTCAAACCACTTGAGATACCGGAGTGGAAATGGGATGAAATCGGAATGGATTTTGTTACTGGTTTACCAATGACTAGTAAGAAGAAGGATATGATATGGGTAATAGTGGATAGACTTACCAAGAGTGCTCATTTCATAGCCGTAAACACAAAGGATACTGCAGAAAAGCTTGTGGATATATATGTGAAGGAGATTGTTAGCAAGCATGGAGTACCAAAGAAGATAGTCTCAGATTGTAATGTCCCAGGTTTAGAGACGATCGAGGGGTAGATTTTAGAAAGGGATGTGCATTGCATAGTAAATTCTGGGGAAATTTCGCGTTTTTAAACAAAAACTGCATCGAAGGGGGACAAGTTTCTCTCTCGACACCTTACAGGGTTAGGGTTTCGAGAGTGCGACAAACTTGCACCTCACTTCATTAGTTTAGGGTTTTAAGAAGAGAGGGGAGAGTTGCATGATTTAATTCTTGATAAGTGACATGGTTGAATTTAAACCAATGTTGAATTTGAATTTCAAATTCAAACATTAAAGAATTACCCTAAATAATTAAATTGTGAGGAAATTCATTAAGTAATTAATCAATAATAAATAATATGGACAATTATAATAAAGTAAAGCTCATTAGAGAAAACTTTGAGCTTTATTGATCATCACACAAATTACATTGTCATTACAACATTCATAAGTGAAATAAATGATTAATACAACACATTACATAAATGGCAGAATTGAAGAAAGAAAAATAAAGAAAAATTACAAGTTAATGATCTATCCTAAACTACACAAGATGATCATCATGGAGATATTGCCAAGAGGATCTTGATCTTCATCCAGAGCATCACATTGTTCCCTGTAAATACACAAACAAAGACAAAGACAAGTGTTATGCCAAGTGGCATTGCCACTTGGCAGGTTAGCAAGAAAAATGAGCAGTGGGAGGATATTATCAAGATCAGCCGAGCTGATCCACCAAATGGACCAAGTTCCAACCAGGAACTACACAAGCAGCTCACAAGGCAGTGTGCATGTCTACCAGCACATACACAGCCAGGGAGAGTCACCAAAGTGACCAGGCCAAGCTGTCGACCAGAGAGAGCAAGAGGGCATCATATATAACCTTTTTGAGCCAAACCCTAGCTCATTCATCGGCAGGCATCTTGGTAAGTCATCAGCAAACAAGAACACTTAGAACAGGAAGAACACATAGCCAGAACTTCATCCAGGAACAGCTCAAGCAAAGAACTGTTTCCTGTTGAGAAGTAAACCATGGAGTAGATCAAGCACAAGCCACAAGGAGGAGCAGGGCAAGCCAAGAAAGCAGCACAGAAGCAAAACCTCTACACCAACACACCATTTTCTAGGAGCTGGAGTGAGGTATAAACAGATCAACCTGAGCAAAACCAAGTTTTGCTCATAAATAAGCATACAATGCATCACAGGAACACAGAAGGGTAGAATACCCAGATTGTATCATCATCTGGCTACCAAGTCAGTTGGTGCAAGCAAAAATGGGTGAAGCCAATAGGAAATCACCAAGGGAACACTGGCTAGACCAAAACAGTGGCATAACCAAGGCAATCCAGCAAGGAAATGATCCTATCTATTCAACCAAAGCCACTTAGCACCTAAAACCTAGCACACCATCAGATAGATAGACAATATGTGTCTATTCTTGTTTGTCAACATCAAAGATCACTGGAAATCCAACAAGGAATTACCCAGTGATGCATTCACTAAGCCATAGCAAGCCAACAAGGGTGGGAGCTACCTAAACAGCAACGAATTGCTGTCAAGGTCACCTCAACCACTGAACCAGCCCAAACTAATAAGCCATGCACAATTATCATCACCCAGATGGGTTCAAAAGGAGGGCTAGGGTACCAACCAAGTGGTGGCATCCATCTAGCCCTGCCAAACTCAATGAAATGATCATTACTGACAAACAGTTCACATCATTTATCCATCTAGTAAAGTAAGGAATTATAGATAAATGAAACAGTAAAGTAACTAAAGCACCAACATCTTGCCAGTGAACCAATGGCTCACTGCAAGCATCAGGTGATGCTTGGGTAAGCACTAGCACACACCAGCACAAATACAAGTGTCACACAGACACCAGGTGAAGCATCAGTAAGGCACAGGCAACAAGCAAGTGATGATCAATTGATCATCAGGGCCTGCTAAAGCATGCCAGGGCAGGCTAGAATCAAACACTGGAATTCCACATGAATTCTATAACTTAAACAGCCACAGATAAGCAACACTAGTATTACAGACTAGCACATAACCATTTTTATGGTTATAACCAGAAGCAGATCATCAAGGAATTGATGTATATGAACAACAATTAAGCAAGGCCAAACCTACTATAAGACAGGACTCATTAATCATCACATAAATAACACTGCCTCTTGCTAAACAGCAAGAACCACTCACAGTAATGAACCAGGGGAGCTAGAGCTTATTACAGCACAAGTAAGCAAGCAATAACAGTGGCTGGTGATGCTTAGATAAGCATCTAGCCAAATAATAACATGTATAACCCAAGGATGAGCAGAGCCAAGAATCAAAGAGAGCACACGCCACAGCAAGGTTAGCACAAGCATCAGAGCAGCATAGCAGCATACGCACACACAGCAAGTTAGGCGCAGCAGTAGCACAGCTAGAATCATGGCAAGCAGCACACAGCAATACGAGTAGCTGCAGTGGCAGCAGGGCATGGCGGCATCTCCATCAGGAGGAGGGCCATGGCCAGAGCTGCTGGAGGAAGAAGAGGAGAAGGCAAGAATGAGAGAGAGGAGAGGATTGAAGGAGGCGTACCTGGAGCAGCAGCGCAAGGCGTGCCATGGCGGCACGGCGGCACGGGCCACCCACGGCAGCGCCAAGCCGCGCCTGGCCTGGCGACGTCGAGCGTGGACGCCCCACGGCAACACCACAGCAGTACCACGGCAACACCACAGTGGCACCACGGTGGCGCGATAGCACCTGGAGCGCCGGCGGCGACAAGAACGCCAAGGCACTCCACGCCAGGAGATCAGAGGCGAAGGGGGCGAGGCGAGCAGGCGGCGCATCACGAATCGCCGCGGAGGATCTGAATCGCCGTCGAATGGCGGTTCAGATGCGCCACATCTCACCGCCGGCGATGGCCGGAGTCGGCCGGAGAAAATCGGCGAAGGCGGCGGCGACGCGGGTGTCGCCAGAGCTCAGAGGGTTAGGGTTAGCGCCTGCGCGAGAGGAAGGGGACGGGTGCGTCCGACCGAGCCGGACGAGCGGCTCGGGTTAGGGTTAACCCACTGGGCCACCCTGACAGGTGGGCCCAGGGGCAAAAAGGACCTTTTACAATTTAACAAAAATATGAAACTTTGAAATTCAATAGAAAATTATTAAAAGCTCTTAAAAATAACATAAAAATATGAAAAATGATCAGCATAAAATTCTCTATTTAAATAAAATATCAAAGAGAATTTTGAAAGACAATTATGAATAAGTCCTATTTTGATGATTTAAATAATCATTTAAATCACACACCTAATTTTCTGTAAATGAAACTAAGTCCATTAATGTATTTGGACTTTAAAAACACCTTGACAACATTTCAAGGTTGTATTTTACTTGGAATGGAGTATCCTCAAATTATTCTTAGTATTAACCTCTTACATGAAATAATAACGACATTGGAAGGGGGGAACAAACCCTAAAAATGGAATCATGCATAATTGCTTCTTTAACCATTGCCCTTATCGGACAATGATGCTATTTTTCAGAGGCAGAGGACAAGGGTCAGTCCACACCTTCCAACTGCAAAACTTTGCGTGTTGTTCGTGCAAGTTCATCACTTGCTCATGTCATTCGAGTATTTTTATCAAATTACTTGCAAAGTATTATGGTTATCACTATTGCACAAAAATCAAAACCACTACTTTCATAACTATGAATATGACTATGTGGTGGGCAATGGAACCATGGATTGTGGTTATATGGTGGAGGTTCCATTGCACGGGTTTATATCCATCTAGGATTAAACAACAAATGTCGCCAGTGATTCTTGTGCCGTAATAACCGTGTTAACCATAAGATCCGGAGTGGGACGGAGTAGTCAAAAGTGTTTCCACCTCTCGTTTATCAACGGATGCGCTTACCGTAGCAGTTGTGTCTGGCGGAACAACCGGAGGGTGGGGATCCCATTCTAATTCCCCACGGTAAAGCATTGCTTGCCGTAGCAGTTGTGTCTTGCGGAACAACCGGAGGGTGGGGATCCCATTCTAATTCCCCACGGTAATGCGGTCTATGATGGGTTGCAGCTACCGGCGTAGGAGTGTATGGTAGAGCCCAAAGATCGTGCCGTGGTCGGGGTCCACCCTGAAATTACGGGAATAATGGGACCGGCGTGGACCCAGGGTCGGGGCATGCAACAAAGGGTGGGTGTTCGAGGTAGCGGAGGAACATAATTGGATAGACCTTATACCGGGCCTCACACCAAAGGAAGTGTGGACGGGAAAGCTGCCCGGTTGGCACCAAGGTTAAGATCTCTTATGGGTAAAGCAACACACCTCTGCAGAGTGTAAAGAACTGTGACCTGTCACTCCCTGTTCCGGGATAAGGAACTGCGAACGTGGCCGGAAAGGAGCTCCATGAAGTTCTAGTAAACCGGTGAAGGCTGACGGACATAGCTCTTTGAAATAAAAGCAATCTCTTGAAGAAATGTTTATCAAAACTTGCATTGGTATTAGACTTTCTGGTCTAATATCGTAGCTAGTGCATAAAACACCTCTTATCTATAATGAACTTGTTGAGTACGCTCGTACTCATACCACTCTTAAATCCCATGCTTAGATTGTCTGAATCGTCTGGAGGAGGACTACGACAACAATGAAGGAGCCGAGATCATCGGCTACGAGGAACCAGACCTCTCAGGAGGTGTTGAAGGCGTAGACTACATCATCGTCTACGGATCCGGGGAGGCTTCCGGAGGAGAACAAGCCTAGAGATATCTGATAGTAGTAGTAACCGAGCAGCCCGAACTCTTAGTATTTAGCTGCTCGAGGAAATAAATGTTTAGCTTAATGAGACACTTATATTGTAAATTAAGTCGGGTTCGCCTCGAACCCAGGAGTACTTCTCTTAGGACCCAAGAGGAGCTCCGAGATGACATGTGTATGCTAATTGTAATAATATGTGAATGAGTTATGGACCTGCTATGTTCTGTTGTACTACTCTGAGGGATGTAACATTTGCGGAATGGTACTTCGTGAATGTTATATCAACGACTGGCATACTACAACATGCAGTGGTATGCAGGGTCACCACAGTTGGTATCAGAGCAAAAGCTTTGACCTTAGGTTGGAACCTAGTAAATGGGACCAAACGTTAGGAGTCAAATAGGACTAGTAAAGAATTCTCTAAAAATATGGTGTATATTCAATTGAGAATACAACAATCATATCTTTTAGTGCGATAATTCTTTATTATCTCTATTATGATGCATTATTACTAATCTTATAATCTTTCTATTTCTACAGCCAACATGGCAAGTTCACGACCGGGAAGAAACGTGAAAGTTATGGATTCCACACTGAACGAATACCAAGGAGGACTTGCAGATATCCTATGAGCCATGTTATTGGAATTTGGGTGCGATCCCCAGATTCCAGTAAAGAAGTACATGTTCTATGATGGACCGGTGTTGGCCAAGTGCAGGGTAGGACTGCGACTTCCCGAATCTTTGGGAATGAGCGTAGTCATGCCAGCTGGAGAAGCTAGGACAACCAACACAGCCTACCATATAGCGGTTATGAGAGCCATAACCGACATACGGGAACATAAGACAAAAGAGCTTATGGATTCCGAGTTCTCTCATATTCCTCATAATCAGGAGGAAGAAGATCCCATGCTCAACCACTATAAATATGCTAAACGCAAACCCATAGCAGCGGCCAAATATATGGATAATAGCCGCAACTTCATATCATTACTCTTTCAGTTGAACCATCATCTGATAGGAGCAATTGATACGATGCTTGAGGAATTTACTGAACCCAAGGAGGAGAGTAGGGGAAAAGAACCTATGGAGAATGTAGTGCACACACCAGTTTATTCAGCTGGTGACTACATCAGCATTGATCCACTTGCACGTGAACCTACACCTGCTACACCTGGGAACTACCTGGGTAGTTCCTATGGGGGATACGAAGGCGGAGAGGAATCCGGAAACAACCAGCGTTCCGAGACTCCTATCGAGAATTCCAGGGGTTGGCGTTGGGGAGATGATACTGGAACTCATAGTACTTCTGTGTATTATGATGGAGAGATGAATGATGACGCAACAACCCAGAACCAGAGCTATCCTAGTAAGGAAGGAGTGGATGGAGGATATCCGACTCAAGTTGAGTCGGGTATGAGTTTTGGTAACCCTTATGGTGGGGCTACAGGAGAGTACACCCGATGGGTGGACTATGATGCACTCAACGATCAGTTTGTAAACACTGATTTCTCCCTAGGATCATCATCGGATTCGGATTACCAGCCAACGGGGAGACCTTATGTTCCAGGGTCTATCGGGAGGACGACACGTTCGACCGGATGGAAGCCTGGGATGTACCGGGAGTGAAGATCGACTAGAGTCCACCAAGGGAGGCGAGGCTATAATACACAAGTACCACGTGTATTATAGTTTGTAATAGTTGTATAAATTTGTACATATACTTTAATAAGTGAGTTTGGATACTCACATCGACTTGAGTATTGTAATAAGACCACTTAAGTATGTATATACAGGGTATATGTTTTGTATGATTTGGATTTGCTTCTTGATTTCCATTGCGTGACTAGTTCTGTGCACAAAGTTGAGCTCAGAAAACTTGCGCATGGAGTAATTATGAGTATCATCTTGTGTTGCAGAACTAGGGGGATTATGTCGGGAACGTTAGGAAACGAGACTGAAGTGCAGCGCATGGAGTGCGAAGCAAAAGAAAAGGAAGAGGCTGAGGGTGCAGCCAGAGATCAGTTTCCACCACCACCACCACCCATGACGCAGCAAAACTTTATCCAGTACATGTAGCTGGTGGAGGAGCGACAGCGTGTAACGCTGGAGCAGCAGAATAAATTCTTTCAAGAGTTGCTGCAGCAGAACAGGGTGGAGAGACCTGAGAACCCGGGAGTCACATTAGCAGACTTCCAAAACACCAAGCCGATATCTTTCGCATACGCGCCCGAGCCAATGGACGCGGAAGATTGGCTGATGGATACAGAGCGCAAGCTCAACACCGTTGGATGTAACGACCAAGAGAAGGTTCGTTATGCTACCCATCTGCTATGTGGACCTGCCGCATCATGGTGGGATAATATTGTAGCCGTTTACCCGGCTGGAAAGGTATTTACCTGGGAGGAATTCACGAGGAAGTTCAGGGAATCCAATGTCCCTGAAAGTATAGTGGAACTAAAGCGTCGAGAATTTGAAAGTCTCGAGCAGAAGGACAAGGCAATCCTGACTTATGTCAGGGAGTTCTCTAAACTGTCCCGGTACGCTGTTGAAGAAGTCAACACCGAGGACAAGAAGAAGAAAAGATTTCTGAGGGGGTTAAGTCCCCAGTTCAAGGTTCAGCTCCGTATGATGAGAGCGACGGAGTTTCAAGAGTTGGTGGATGCAGCCATCACTCTAGAAGATGATTTCAAGCAACTTCAGGAGGAGAAGAGGAAAAGGGCCAATTTGAGCCTAAGAGGTTTGTTAGTAACAAGCCTAATACCAGCTTGAGTTTCAAGCCCAGATACAGCAACAACAACAACAACAACAACAGCAACTACTACGGTAGTAGGAAGAATCAGGCATTCCAGACTGCAAATCAAATAGTTTGCAGAAGCTGTGGATTCACGGGGCATTTCGCCAAGGACTGCAAGAAGCCAAAGATAATATGCTTTGGTTGTCGCCAGGAGGGGCACATGCTGAAGGACTGCCCCAAGAAGAATAGTGGAGGAGGTCAGTCAGGAGGAGGAGGAAACCGAGGAGGAAACACCGGAGGCAACTGGAAGAATAAGAAGCCCTTCGGCAAGCTGAACTGTACCAGTCTGGAGGAGGTGGTCAACTCTGACCAGGCGGTGATAGGTACGCTCCAGATACTCACTCATCCTGGCAAAGTACTTTTTGATACTGGTGCAACTACATCATTCATTTCTCAACAATTCATCATCAAACATGGGATTAGTTGCACTAAGTTAGATACACCCATAACCATACTTTCTGCGGGGGGAACGATAGTAGTAACCCATGCCAAACAAAAACAAGTCATTATGATCAATAAGTGCGCGTTTGACGCGGACCTGTTCATTTTACCGATGAAGGACATTGATGTCATTCTTGGTATGAACTGGTTAGAAGCTAATGGAGCATTGATCGACTGTGTAAACAAGACGGTGTCATTGAAAAGTCCTGATGGAAGTAGAATGATCTACCAAGGCGACAAACATACACAGATTGAAGTTGAGCTACAGCTGAACAGCATGAAGGAGGTGAAGTTAGAGGATATACCTGTAGTAAATGAATTCCAGGATGTGTTTCCTGCAGAATTACCTGGTATGCCACCAGATAGGGAGATAGAATTCACTATCGACCTAATCCCAGGAACAGCTCCGATTGCTAAGGCACCATACAAGATGGGGCCCAAGGAGTTGAAAGAGCTTAAGGAGCAACTGGATGACTTAGAACAGAAAGGATTCATTCAAGAAAGTGTTTCACCATGGGGATCACCTGTGATCTTCGTAGATAAAAGGGATGGAGGAAGAAGGATGTGCGGAGACTACAGGAATCTGAACAACGTCACAATCAAGAACAAGTATCCACTTCCAAGAATACAGGATCTATTTGATCAAGTTAGAGGAGCGGGAGTCTTTTCCAAGATTGATCTAAGATCCGGTTATCACCAGATAAAGATCAAGAAAGAAGACGTTCCGAAAACTGCATTTGTTTCAAGATACGGACATCATGAATATCTTGTAGTACCTTTTGGATTGACCAATGCCCCAGCAATATTCATGAATCTCATGAATAAGATTTTCATGCCGTATCTAGACAAGTTTGTCATCGTATTTATCGATGATATCTTGATATATTCCAAGAACAAGGCTGAACATGCTGAACATTTGAGGTTAGTGTTGCAAACACTAAGAGAACATCAACTTTATGCCAAACTTAGCAAGTGTGAATTTTGGCTAGATCAAGTGGAATTTCTTGGTCATGTTATTAGCAAAGATGGAATCGCTGTTAACCCGAGTAAGGTAGCAGCAGTTCTAGAATGGGAAGCACCCAAGACTGTCAAGGAAATCCGAGGATTCCTAGGAATGGCAGGATATTATCGGAGATTCATTGAAGGATTCTCTAAGATAGCAGGACCAATGACAAAGTTGCTAAGGAAGAACACACCATTCGTGTGGTCAGAGGAGTGTGAGAAGAGTTTTCAAACTCTGAAGGAGAAACTCACCACGGCACCGGTGTTAGCAGTTCCGGAAGTTGGCAAGGATTACACCGTGTACTGTGACGCATCCAAACATGGATTGGGTTGCGTACTCATGCAAGATCGGAAAGTGATATCCTATGGATCGAGGCAACTCAGACCTCATGAAGTGAACTATCCAACACATGACTTGGAATTAGCAGCGGTCGTATTTGCACTCAAAACTTGGAGACATTTTCTCTATGGAGCTAAGTGTGAGCTCTATACAGATCATAAAAGCCTCAAATATTTCTTCACTCAGAAGGAACTCAACATGAGGCAGAAAAGATGGCTAGAATTGATCAAGGATTATGATCTGACAATCAATTACACACCAGGGAAGGCTAATGTTGTAGCAGATGCCCTGAGTAGGAAAAGCACCGGAGGAGTGGAACAAGAAATATCACCGGAGTTGAGGAAGGAAATAAGTCAAGCCCAAATACAACTTTGGGAGAAGGAAGCCCATGAAGGATTATCGGCGTTGCAAGTAGCCGATGAGCTTAATGTTAACTTGAAGAATGAGATAATGATGGGTCAGTTGGACGATCCATTCATTGTAGAAGAGATGAGAGGAATAGATGAGGGAAGACCATCAGAATTTCACCGAGGCGAATCTGGATCATTATGGTTCCAGAAAAGAATTTGCGTTCCGGATATTGCTGAAATTAAAGAAGTAATACTCCGGGAAGCTCATCAAACCCCATATTCCATACATCCGGGAAGTACAAAGATGTACATGGACCTAAAGGAACTATTCTGGTGGAATAACATGAAGAGGGAGATAGCACAATATGTGGCAGAATGCCATACATGCCAGCGAGTGAAGGCTGAACACCAGAGTCCGGCAGGGAAGTTACAACCTTTACCTATTCCAGAGTGGAAATGGGAGGAAATAGGGATGGATTTCATCACCGGACTACCCATGACCAATAAAAAGAAGGACATGATATGGGTAATCGTGGACCGGTTGACAAAAAGTGCACACTTCTTAGCGGTAAACCAACAGGATAAAGGAGAGAAACTTATCGATCTTTACATCAAAGAGATCGTGAGTAAGCATGGAGTGCCTAAGAAGATCGTATCGGATCGAGGATCCGTGTTCACATCAGCATTCTGGAAGCAACTTCACGAAGCTTTAGGATCCAAGTTGGACTATAGTACCGCTTATCATCCCCAGACCGGTGGACAAACCGAGAGAACCAACCAGATCTTAGAGGATATGCTTAGGGCTTGTGCCCTAGACTTCGGAGGATCATGGGAAGAACACTTACCACTAGCAGAGTTTTCATATAACAACAGTTATCAAAGCAGCATCAAGATGGCACCATTTGAAGCTCTGTATGGAAGAAAATGTAGATCACCAATTTGTTGGTATGAAGCCGGAGCAAGCAAAGAGTTCAACCCTGATTATGTCAAGGAAAAACAAAAAATCATTGACATTATCAGAGACAGGCTCAAGATAGCCCAAAGTCGGCAAAAGAGTTATGCCGATCAGAAGAGAAGGACATGGGAGCCACGAGTTGGAGACATGGTTTATCTTAAGGTAAGCCCGATGAAAGGACTCCAGAGGTTTGGAGTAAAAAGGAAACTCAGTCCTAGATATATAGGACCTTTCAAGATACTGAGTCAGAACCGAGGCTTAGCCTTTGAATTGGATCTACCGGGAAGGTTAGCTCAAGTTCATAATGTTTTCCATGTGTCACAACTTCGGAAATGCTTAAAGACCCCAGATGAACCAATATCACATGATGAGCTTGAATTACAACCAGACTTAACATATATCGAGAAGCCAGCCAAGATTCTCGAGGAGAGCTGGAAACAACTCAGAAATAAGGCGATCAAGTATTGCAAGATACAATGGAAGCATCATCCCGAGAGGGAAGCCACCTGGGAAAAAGAGGAAGACCTAAGGAAAACATACCCCGAGCTGTTCAGGTATTACAACCACAACTTCGGGACGAAGTTTTCTTTAAGGGGGAAAGGCTGTAATGTCCCAGGTTTAGAGACGATCGAGGGGTAGATTTTAGAAAGGGATGTGCATTGCATAGTAAATTCTGGGGAAATTTCGCGTTTTTAAAACAAAACTGCATCGAAGGGGGACAAGTTTCTCTCTCGACACCTTACAGGGTTAGGGTTTCGAGAGTGCGACAAACTTGCACCTCACTTCATTAGTTTAGGGTTTTAAGAAGAGAGGGGAGAGTTGCATGATTTAATTCTTGATAAGTGACATGGTTGAATTTATACCAATGTTGAATTTGAATTTCAAATTCAAACATTAAAGAATTACCCTAAATAATTAAATTGTGAGGAAATTCATTAAGTAATTAATCAATAATAAATAATATGGACAATTATAATAAAGTAAAGCTCATTAGAGAAAACTTTGAGCTTTATTGATCATCACACAAATTACATTGTCATTACAACATTCATAAGTGAAATAAATGATTAATACAACACATTACATAAATGGCAGAATTGAAGAAAGAAAAATAAAGAAAAATTACAAGTTAATGATCTATCCTAAACTACACAAGATGATCATCATGGAGATATTGCCAAGAGGATCTTGATCTTCATCCAGAGCATCACATTGTTCCCTGTAAATACACAAACAAAGACAAAGACAAGTGTTATGCCAAGTGGCATTGCCACTTGGCAGGTTAGCAAGAAAAAATGAGCAGTGGGAGGATATTATCAAGATCAGCCGAGCTGATCCACCAAATGGACCAAGTTCCAACCAGGAACTACACAAGCAGCTCACAAGGCAGTGTGCATGTCTACCAGCACATACACAGCCAGGGAGAGTCACCAAAGTGACCAGGCCAAGTCATCGACCAGAGAGAGCAAGAGGGCATCATATATAACCTTTTTGAGCCAAACCCTAGCTCATTCATCGGCAGGCATCTTGGTAAGTCATCAGCAAACAAGAACACTTAGAACAGGAAGAACACATAGCCAGAACTTCATCCAGGAACAGCTCAAGCAAAGAACTGTTTCCTGTTGAGAAGTAAACCATGGAGTAGATCAAGCACAAGCCACAAGGAGGAGCAGGGCAAGCCAAGAAAGCAGCACAGAAGCAAAACCTCTACACCAACACACCATTTTCTAGGAGCTGGAGTGAGGTATAAGCAGATCAACCTGAGCAAAACCAAGTTTTGCTCATAAATAAGCATACAATGCATCACAGGAACACAGAAGGGTAGAATACCCAGATTGTATCATCATCTGGCTACCAAGTCAGTTGGTGCAAGCAAAAATGGGTGAAGCCAATAGGAAATCTCCAAGGGAACACTGGCTAGACCAAAACAGTGGCATAACCAAGGCAATCCAGCAAGGAAATGATCCTATCTATTCAACCAAAGCCACTTAGCACCTAAAACCTAGCACACCATCAGATAGATAGACAATATGTGTCTATTCTTGTTTGTCAACATCAAAGATCACTGGAAATCCAACAAGGAATTACCCAGTGATGCATTCACTAAGCCATAGCAAGCCAACAAGGGTGGGAGCTACCTAAACAGCAACGAATTGCTGTCAAGGTCACCTCAACCACTGAACCAGCCCAAACTAATAAGCCATGCACAGTTATCATCACCCAGATGGGTTCAAAAGGAGGGCTAGGGTACCAACCAAGTGGTGGCATCCATCTAGCCCTGCCAAACTCAATGAAATGATCATTACTGACAAACAGTTCACATCATTTATCCATCTAGTAAAGTAAGGAATTACAGATAAATGAAACAGTAAAGTAACTAAAGCACCAACATCTTGCCAGTGAACCAATGGCTCACTGCAAGCATCAGGTGATGCTTGGGTAAGCACTAGCACACACCAGCACAAATACAAGTGTCACACAGACACCAGGTGAAGCATCAGTAAGGCACAGGCAACAAGCAAGTGATGATCAATTGATCATCAGGGCCTGCTAAAGCATGCCAGGGCAGGCTAGAATCAAACACTGGAATTCCACATGAATTCTATAACTTAAACAGCCACAGATAAGCAACACTAGTATTACAGACTAGCACATAACCATTTTTATGGTTATAACCAGAAGCAGATCATCAAGGAATTGATGTATATGAACAACAATTAAGCAAGGCCAAACCTACTATAAGACAGGACTCATTAATCATCACATAAATAACACTGCCTCTTGCTAAACAGCAAGAACCACTCACAGTAATGAACCAGGGGAGCTAGAGCTTATTACAGCATAAGTAAGCAAGCAATAACAGTGGCTGGTGATGCTCAGATAAGCATCTAGCCAAATAATAACATGTATAACCCAAGGATGAGCAGAGCCAAGAATCAAAGAGAGCACACGCCACAACAAGGTTAGCACAAGCATCAGAGCAGCATAGCAGCATACGCACACACAGCAAGTTAGGCGCAGCAGTAGCACAGCTAGAATCATGGCAAGCAGCACACAGCAATACGAGTAGCTGCAGTGGCAGCAGGGCATGGCGGCATCTCCATCAGGAGGAGGGCCATGGCCAGAGCTGCTGGAGGAAGAAGAGGAGAAGGCAAGAATGAGAGAGAGGAGAGGATTGAAGGAGGCGTACCTGGAGCAGCAGCGCAAGGCGTGCCATGGCGGCACGGCGGCACGGGCCACCGACGGTAGCGCTAAGCCGCGCCTGGCCTGGCGACGTCGAGCGTGGACGCCCCACGGCAACACCACAGCAGTACCACGGCAACACCACAGTGGCACCACGGTGGCGCGATAGCACCTGGAGCGCCGGCGGCGACAAGAACGCCAAGGCACTCCACGCCAGGAGATCAGAGGCGAAGGGGGCGAGGCGAGCAGGCGGCGCAGCACGAATCGCCGTGGAGGATCTGAATCGCCGTCGAATGGCGGTTCAGATGCGCCACATCTCACCGCCGGCGATGGCCGGAGTCGGCCGGAGAAAATCGGCGAAGGCGGCGGCGACGCGGGTGTCGCCAGAGCTCAGAGGGTTAGGGTTAGCGCGTGCGCGAGAGGAAGGGGACAGGTGCGTCCGACCGAGCCGGACGAGCGGCTCGGGTTAGGGTTAACCCACTGGGCCACCCTGACAGGTGGGCCCAGGGGCAAAAAGGACCTTTTACAATTTAACAAAAATATGAAACTTTGAAATTCAATAGAAAATTATTAAAAGCTCTTAAAAATAACTTAAAAATATGAAAAATGATCAGCATAAAATTCTCTATTTAAATAAAATATCAAAGAGAATTTTGAAAGACAATTATGAATAAGTCCTATTTTGATGATTTAAATAATCATTTAAATCACACACCTAATTTTATGTAAATGAAACTAAGTCCATTAATGTATTTGGACTTTAAAAACACCTTGACAACATTTCAAGGTTGTATTTTACTTGGAATGGAGTATCCTCAAATTATTCTTAGTATTAACCTCTTACATGAAATAATAACGACATTGGAAGGGGGGAACAAACCCTAAAAATGGAATCATGCATAATTGCTTCTTTAACCATTGCCCTTATCGGACAATGATGCTATTTTTCAGAGGCAGAGGACAAGGGTCAGTCCACACCTTCCAACTGCAAAACTTTGCAATGTTCAGGCAAGTTCATCACTTGCTCATATCATTCGAGTATTTTTATCAAATTACTTGCAAAGTATTATGGTTATCACTATTGCACAAAAATCAAAACCACTACTTTCATAACTATGAATATGACTATGTGGTGGGCAATGGAACCATGGATTGTGGTTATATGGTGGAGGTTCCATTGCACAGGTTTATATCCATCTAGGATTAAACAACAAATGTCGCCAGTGATTCTTGTGCCGTAATAACCGTGTTAACCATAAGATCCGGAGTGGGACGGAGTAGTCAAAAGTGTTTCCACCTCTCGTTCATCAACGGATGCGCTTACCGTAGCAGTTGTGTCTGGCGGAACAACCGGAGGGTGGGGATCCCATTCTAATTCCCCACGGTAAAGCATTGCTTGCCGTAGCAGTTGTGTCTTGCGGAACAACCGGAGGGTGGGGATCCCATTCTAATTCCCCACGGTAATGCGGTCTATGATGGGTTGCAGCTACCGGCGTAGGAGTGTATGGTAGAGCCCAAAGACTGCTGTCGTGGTCGGGGTCCACCCTGAAATTACGGGAATAATGGGACCGGCGTGGACCCAGGGTCGGGGCATGCAACAAAGGGTGGGTGTTCGAGGTAGCGGAGGAACATAATTGGCTAGACCTTATACCGGGCCTCACACCAAAGGAAGTGTGGACGGGAAAGCTGCCCGGTTGGCACCAAGGTTAAGATCTCTTATGGGTAAAGCAACACACCTCTGCAGAGTGTAAAGAACTGTGACCTGTCACTCCCTGTTCCGGGATAAGGAACTGTGAACGCGGCCGGAAAGGAGCTCCATGAAGTTCTAGTAAACCGGTGAAGGCTGACGGACATAGCTCTTTGAAATAAAAGCAATCTCTTGAAGAAATGTTTATCAAAACTTGCATTGGTATTAGACTTTCTGGTCTAATATCGTAGCTAGTGCATAAAACACCTCTTATCTATAATGAACTTGTTGAGTACGCTCGTACTCATACCACTCTTAAATCCCATGCTTAGATTGTCTAAATCGTCTGGAGGAGGACTACGACAACAATGAAGGAGCCGAGATCATCGGCTACGAGGAACCAGACCTCTCAGGAGGTGTTGAAGGCGTAGACTACATCATCGTCTACGGATCCGGGGAGGCTTCCGGAGGAGAACAAGCCTAGAGATATCTGATAGTAGTAGTAACCGAGCAGCCCGAACTCTTAGTATTTAGCTGCTCGAGGAAATAAATGTTTAGCTTAATGAGACACTTATATTGTAAATTAAGTCGGGTTCGCCTCGAACCCAGGAGTACTTCTCTTAGGACCCAAGAGGAGCTCCGAGATGACATGTGTATGCTAATTGAAATAATATGTGAATGAGTTATGAACCTGCTATGTTCTGTTGTACTACTCTGAGGGATGTAACATTTGCGGAATGGTACTTCGTGAATGTTATATCAATGACTGGCATACTACAACATGCAGTGGTATGCAGGGTCACCACACAGATAGAGGTTCAATTTTCACATCAGCATTCTGGAAACAACTACAAGAATCTTTGGGATCCAAGTTGGATTTCAGTACAGCATATCATCCACAAACCGGAGGACAAACCGAAAGAACCAATCAGATACTTGAAGACATGCTTAGAGCTTGTGCTCTGAACTTTGGAGGCTCATGGGAAGACCATTTACCTTTAGCAGAGTTCTCATATAACAATAGTTATCAGAGTAGCATCCAGATGGCACCGTACGAAGCATTGTACGGAAGGAATTGTAGATCACCAATTTGTTGGTATGAAACCGGAGAGAACAAGGAATTTACACCGGACTACATCAAGGAGAGACAAGAAGTCATCGAGGTGATCCGGGATAGACTCAAAATAGCTCAGAGTCGTCAGAAGAGTTACGCCGACTTAAAGAGAAGAGATTGGGAACCGAAAGTGGGAGACATGGTATATTTAAAGGTTAGCCCAATGAAAGGACTGAAGAGGTTCGGAGTGAAAGGAAAGTTAAGTCCTCGATATATTGGACCATTTAAGATAATCAGTCAGAATCGAGGAACAGCTTTTGAGTTGGAATTACTGTCGTCGTGGCGAACAGACAGATGCCATAGGATGGCTTAGGTTGGGGCCGAATGTGCGCTAGAGGATTCGGGGGAGGGTTTGTGATAAGATTGGACGAACTTCCGGATGCTTTCCTCAAGAACACAACCAAGGGTAGCGAAACAAGAAGAAGAACACAAGGATGAACTCCGCTCTAGATCTTTCTCTTTATTGCTCTTAGCAAATTACAGGTTTGTGGTTACAGGAACGCAGGTGCTAGGTCGTCCCTCAGATCGTGCCCGTAATGGGGCTACCTCCTCTCCTTATATAGGGGAGAGGTGGCTTACAGAGCAAGAAACCCTAATGGCATCTAAATGGCATCTAATGGCATCTTACAGCATCTTTGACTAGACAAACTACTTTTACAAAGTCACTTTAGTCAAAAAGGGCGGCGCCGGCTTCTTTAACCACAGAGGCTGACGCCCCCGGTTGCTTTTGGCGTCATCCTCCACCTTTGGCGTCAGGGCTTCGCTTAAAGCTACTTTGCTTAGCTCATACTTGTCTTCTAGCTCCTTAGAGAATCTTTGACCAGTCTTGCCGACGTGCTACAGTGACCCTGGTACCGGTTTTCCGGTACCTTTGCCTGTTATGCCGGTATCTTTGCTCCGGTATCTTTGCTCCGGTATCTTTCTTCCGTTATCTTTTTACCGGTATCTTTGCTCCGGTGCCTTTACTCCAGTATACCCCTCATGGTATACCGGATTGTTTCATCCAACACTGTTGAACTCAGCCATCATAATCCGGTTTACTCTTCAATCCGGTATCTTATTCTTTTATCCGGTATCTTTGGTTAGAGACGACCATGCCCGGTATCAATATTAAACCGGTATCTTGATGGCTCATACCATCCGGTTTGGCATGCCTTTGGCATACCGGGGGTCATCCCCCCAACATTAGTCCCCGAAGCTGGTATAGTCCGGTGGATCCTACCCAACGGACCATGCCAGGTTCTATTTTCTCAAGGTACCGGTTTAAACCTTCCGGCGTCTAGTTGAAAACCTTCCGGCGTCTCTACCGAAACCATCTCATCACACCGAATTCAGCTTTGGTATACTTGCTCCGGTATCTTTGCTCCGGTATCTTTGCTCCGGTATCTTTGCTCCGGTATCTTTGCTCCGGTATCTTTGATCCGGTATCTTTGTTGTCAAAAACTTTCTCGGTGAAGTCGAGAATATGTGGGGAGCAGTGCCTGTCAGAGACATACGCACTGTTTCTGATGTGTCATGCCAGGTTCCCATTCCAAACGTACCGGATTAATCCTTCCGGTTTCCATTTAAACTCATCCGGCTCCTTGCCGAACCCACTTAGCTGAACAACCATCATCGAACACCTCCGGCTTCTTTCTGTCAGTTCCTTGGTCTTCAATGCTTGTCTTGACGAAGTCCAGAATACCCCGAAACTTGTGCCTGTGAGAGACATGCGCACTGTACCTGGCGTGCCAGCGTCAGGCTTCAAATCCTTCGTCTCCCTCGCGCAGTTAATGTGGCGCACCGGATCCATGTGACCCTTCCGGAACTCGGGCCGCCGGTTCCGGCTATGATGACAACGACTGTGTTGTGCTTAAGGTATTTACATCACTTGCGTTATCTTGTGCTTTCTTTGTGGCGCCGATTTCAGCCGGCGGTAACCCTCGGTGCTATAGCACGTGACTTCCATTGGTGCCAAAGTCGGGGATCCTCTGGCTTCCATAGTGCAGAAGGCTTCGGCTTTTGATGCCAGAAGCAGCGCTGCTCCGGCTGCCAAGCGCCCTCAGGCCGAAAGAGTAAGAACCAGATTGCGGTCTCCTTCGGGTGAACCTTATCATCACAGCCTTCCGGTTTGCACCCTTGCATTTGCCCATACTGGGCGCGCCGCAAGGGAAGCGGGCGAGAAGGTCTCAGCGCAGCCGGGCCGGATCACTGAGCTCAACCGCGGCGAGGTCAACCTGGGCCCGCTGCTAGAAAACGCTGAGAAGTGGAACCAGGCAGAGTTGTCTCCGGCTACCCGCGGCCCGGGCAAGGACAAGCTTCCGGTCGTTGTTACTTCCGGTTCGCGGAGCACGGCGCAGCACTTGAGCCGGCTTACGTGCGTCGCCAAGGAGTTTGACACCACTTGGCACGGTGCCAGCGGCAACGTGGTGGTAAGCCGCACACCTTAAACTTCAAAGCTTCATCTTTCAAATCTATGCCGGTTTTCAACTTCCCAGCTTATATGTACATCCTCCAGTCCCGAGTTTCGGGTTGAGAACGCAGATTCTTAGCGCGAAACTTTGTTGTAAACAAAAAACCAGCATAGCCGGTCCCCGAGTTTCGGGTTAAGCACGCAGATACTTAGTGCGAACTTGCCAAGAAACCGGCATCTTTTTTTTTTATACCGGTAGATACAGTCCCGAGTTTCGGGTTAAGCACGCAGTACTTAGTGCGAACTTGCCAAGAAACCGGCATCTTTTTTTATTATTATTATTATACCGGTATATAGCCTTCTTGGGCGTTTACCGGAATAGATTTTGCCATTTTGGGCATGTTTGACATTTTGCCTTCTTGGGCTTGACACATACCGGTGTATAGCCTTCTTGGCGTATACCGGATTGAAATTTTGCCATCTTGGCATGTTTGACATTTTGCCCTCTTGGGCTTGTCACATACCGGTGTGTATAGCCTTCTTGGCGTATACCGGATTGAAATTTTGCCATCTTGGCATGTTTGACATTTTACCCTCTTGGGCTTGTCACATACCGGTGTATAGCCTTCTTGGCGTATACCGGATTGAAATTTTGCCATCTTGGCATGTTTGACATTTTGCCCTCTTGGGCTTGTCACATACCGGTGTGTATAGCCTTCTTGGCGTATACCGGATTGAAATTTTGCCATCTTGGCATGTTTGACATTTTGCCCTCTTGGGCTTGTCACATACCGGTGTATAGCCTTCTTGGCGTATACCGGATCGAAATTTTGCCATCTTGGCATGTTTGACATTTTACCCTCTTGGGCTTGTCACATACCGGTGTATAGCCTTCTTGGCGTATACCGGATCGAAATTTTGCCATCTTGGCATGTTTGACATTTTACCCTCTTGGGCTTGTCACATACCGGTGTATAGCCTTCTTGGCGTATACCGGATTGAAATTTTGCCATCTTGGCATGTTTGACATTTTGCCCTCTTGGGCTTGTCACATACCGGTGTGTATAGCCTTCTTGGCGTATACCGGATTGAAATTTTGCCATCTTGGCATGTTTGACATTTTGCCCTCTTGGACTATGTCAAGATGATATTCAACGAGCTATGGCCACTGGTCAACCCAGATATGCAGTGGTTTGACTCAGTAGTCAATGCCACGTTACTTGTGACATGATGTAGCTGACTTTGGCGTGATACTTTGGCCAACCAGAATAAACAACGATCTGGGATATTAGATGGTGCCATGATAAACGGCGATCTGAGAGTTTGGATGATGCCATGATAAACGGCGATCTGAGATACTAGATGGTGCCATGATATACGGCGATCTAAGAGTTTGGATGATGCCATGATAAACGGCGATCTGAGATACTAGATGGTGCCATGATATATTATGAGCTAAGAAAAATGATGGTAGCGATGAATTTTCATCGGAAAAACGATTGTGCACGAAGACAAGGTTAGTCAATGCATATACATCGTAAATATTTTACCTTAGTTGCAAGTCGACGCACAGGAAGGTCGGCCCGGCTTTGCTCGAGCCCGGCTTTGTCCGAGCTTCGCTGCCCCTAAACAAGCCACAGAAATACCTGCTACTTCCGCCCAAGCCCCGGAGAGCTCATCTCCATTTTACCTGTGAAAACTCTGTTCCTGTCTCATGAAAAGCAACCTCGTGAAATTTTCCCGGTATACCAGGTGGGAGTTGTATTAATGCGTTAAGCCCTCTTGGTGGTGCTGACTTTAACCGGTACACCGGTAGGCTTATAAGTTGAGCCGGTATTTACATGATCAAGACCTTGCCGGTTTGTTTTGGTTTTGGTCTAATCCTTGCATGGTGAAGATTCCGGATTTGTTTCCGAATCCAATCCGATGCACACTTGGTTCTTTTGCTTTGGCTCTGCCTACCTCTTTTGGGCGTTCGGCATATGAGACTCAAAGTTCTTTTGCCAAGCAAGCACTTTCTTGAATTTAGAAATAATTCGAAATGTTTCACAAAAAACCGGTATGACCGGGGTTAGTTAAATTTTCTTCTGGATTGTTCGTTTTCGGTCCCTTTTTCGTTTTTCACGTGCTTAGGACCTTCCGGTTTATCTTGCTTGCCATGAAGCCGGGTTTCGGACAGCAGCAAAGTCGAAGACTCCGGTAGGTTTAGCACGTTACCAGACCGGAAGAGCGAACCTTAAGCAAACAAACCGGTATACGGAAAGAATAAACATATTGCATGCAATTTCGATAGAGGCAGTCCCCGAGATTCATTCGAGGTACCGGCATACTACGAACAACAAACCGAGCAGAGAAAAGAACTCCTTACATTACCGGGGTTAATAGCGATAGGCGTGGCCAACGAGCCAATGGCGGCCTGCAGCAGGGTTGCTGCCGGTGGTGCGGTAGAGGTGCCTGGATGATCCCGTCGGGCTCCGTTGGATGCTTTGCCATGTGCCCGAACTTGACGGGCCCAGCGCCCTCCTCAGCTGCCGCTTCACCAACGCCTCCTGCGCCGGCCATCATAACCTCGACGCTGCTGGCTGCGCGGTCGGTGCGCAGCCCACGAGTTGGTGAAGATCTTGGCGGGTCTTGGCGCCTCCAGTACCGGCGAGAGGTACTGGCGCTCCGAGACGGTGCCGAGGTAGACGCGGTGGCTGCTGAACTCGATGATGCGGCCGTTCTTGGGGAAGATGCCGCCGTTGGCGAAGCAGCCCGCGTTGTCGTTGATGAAGTCCGTGTCGAGGACGCGGTCGACGAGCGCGGTGACGACACGCTCGCCGTCGATGGTGAGGAGGCCCGCCCGAATATGTACTCCAGCAAGCGCCACTTCAGGCCCCACGGTGGGCGCCAACTGTCGTCGTGGCGAACAGACAGATGCCATAGGATGGCTTAGGTTGGGGCCGAATGTGCGCTAGAGGATTCGGGGGAGGGTTTGTGATAAGATTGGACGAACTTCCGGATGCTTTCCTCAAGAACACAACCAAGGGTAGCGAAACAAGAAGAAGAACACAAGGATGAACTCCGCTCTAGATCTTTCTCTTTATTGCTCTTAGCAAATTACAGGTTTGTGGTTACAGGAACGCAGGTGCTAGGTCGTCCCTCAGATCGTGCCCGTAATGGGGCTACCTCCTCTCCTTATATAGGGGAGAGGTGGCTTACAGAGCAAGAAACCCTAATGGCATCTAAATGGCATCTAATGGCATCTTACAGCATCTTTGACTAGACAAACTACTTTTACAAAGTCACTTTAGTCAAAAAGGGCGGCGCCGGCTTCTTTAACCACAGAGGCTGACGCCCCCGGTTGCTTTTGGCGTCATCCTCCACCTTTGGCGTCAGGGCTTCGCTTAAAGCTACTTTGCTTAGCTCATACTTGTCTTCTAGCTCCTTAGAGAATCTTTGACCAGTCTTGCCGACGTGCTACAGTGACCCTGGTACCGGTTTTCCGGTACCTTTGCCTGTTATGCCGGTATCTTTGCTCCGGTATCTTTGCTCCGGTATCTTTCTTCCGTTATCTTTTTACCGGTATCTTTGCTCCGGTGCCTTTACTCCGGTATACCCCTCATGGTATACCGGATTGTTTCATCCAACACTGTTGAACTCAGCCATCATAATCCGGTTTACTCTTCAATCCGGTATCTTATTCTTTTATCCGGTATCTTTGGTTAGAGACGACCATGCCCGGTATCAATATTAAACCGGTATCTTGATGGCTCATACCATCCGGTTTGGCATGCCTTTGGCATACCGGGGGTCATCCCCCCAACAGATTTATAAAAATGAAAAGCTCTAGCGCATGTTAATCCCTGCTTCCCTCTGCGAAGGGTCAATCTTTTACTTTTATGTTGTGTCTCCATTATTTCTTTGAGCACTATCTTGAGAGCACAACTGTCATTCTTAGTATAATATGCTTGTCTCAAAATATGATTGATTGTGGTATAACTTTGATGCATTTATCTTTTGACAATCACTACTTCTAGTCTTTCTATGAACTCCAGAGGTGCCCGGGCATTTATGTTTTGCCAATCAAATACAGGCAAGCGAGATACCACTTTATCATACTCTCTTATGAACATTGCAATCCTGCTTATATACATGATTCATGATGCTTATTATTAATTGTTGGTACCTCTCCATGATTGACATAGCTGTTAGATGATCTTATTTGCATGTATCTCATTATGAACTGCTTAAGTATTAGCCATTGCATGAGAATATATACATCATATGAGCAAATGTGTTCGTGAAAGTTCTTTTATCGCTCAGTTGTTAACTGAATTGCTTGAGGACAAGCAATAAGCTAAGCTTGGGGGGAGTTGATACGTCCAAAACGTATCTACTTTCCCGAACACTTTTGCTATTGTTTTGCCTCTAATTTGTGTATTTTGGATGCAACTAACACGGACTAACGCTGTTTTCAGCAGAACTGCTCTGGTGTCTCGTTTTTGTGCAGAAATCCAACTTTCGGGAAAATCCTCGGAATTTATGCAGAAGGCCCTATTTTCCCAGGAAACTAACGGAGCCAGAAGGACAATTGAGGTGGAGGCCCGAGGGCCCCACACCATAGGGCGGCGCGGCCCAGGGGGGGCCCGCGCGGCCCTGTGGTGTGGCCCCCTCTGCCGGCCTCCGACGCCCTCCTTCGGACTACTTATCGGCCTCGACCTAAAAACGCACGAAAAGAAGTCGAAGTCGCCAGAAACCCTCCAGAACGCCGCCACATCGCGAAACTCCGTCGCGGGAGCCAGAAGTCTCCGTTCTGGCACTCCGCCGGGACGGGGAATTGGAGGAGATCATCGCCGCCATCACCGCCAACGCCTCTACATCAACCAGCAATGTTTCCCCCATCCATGTGTGAGTAATTCCCCCGCTGTAGGCCGAAGGGGATGGTAGGGATTGGATGAGATTGGTCATGTAATAGCATAAGATTGTTAGGGCATAGTGCCTAGTGTCCGTAATTGGTACTTTGATGATATTGTTGCAACTTGTTATGCTTAATGCTTGTCACTAGGGCCCGAGTGCCATGATCTCAGATCTGAACATGTTATTGTTTCATGAAGATAATCATTGTTTATGGTCTTACCTATAAGTTGTATACACATGTCGCTGTCCGGAACCGATGGCCCCGAAGTGACAGAAATCGGGACAACCGGAGGGAATGGTAGTGATGTGAGGATCACATGTGTTCACGGAGTGTTAATGCTTTGCTCCGGTACTCTATTAAAAGGAGTACCTTAATATCCAGTAGTTTCCCTTGAGGCCCGGCTGCCACCGGCTGGTAGGACAAAAGATGTTGTGCAAGTTTCTCATTGCGAGCACGCACGACTATATATGGAACACATGCCTATTGATTGCTTTGTACTTGGACACCGTTTTATTATTATCTGCAAATGCCCTGCTATGATTGTTACATGAGTTTCTCTCATCCATGCAACGCCCGTCATCCGTCCCCGTGCCTACAGTATTTTAATCCTGCTGTTTACTAAAATCACTACTGCTGTCTTTGTTACTCTGCTGCTGTTATTTCACTACTGCTACTGCTATAAAACTGTTACTACTGATAAACTCTTGCGAGCAAGTCTGTTTCCAGGTGCAGCTGAATTGACAACTCCGCTGTTAAGGCTTCCAAGTGTTCTTTGTCTCCCCTTGTGTCGAATCAATAAATTGGGTTTTACTTCCCTCGAAGACTGTTGCGATCCCCTATACTTGTGGGTCATCAGTACGTCCTTTAAGATTATCCTTCCTTCTTCGGGTGTCACGCACCTTTGCAGCACGCCCGAAATACTTCGCTTGTATAACTCCCCTTTGACCACTGTAAAGGCTTTGGATCGTCGAATAACTCGCCTTGCTTCAAATGGGTCGTCGGGTATTTCTTTCCGTAGGATATACGATATGTACGCTTGCATCCATGGGACTTCTACCATCATTACCAGCTCCTGGTCCTCTTCTTCGTCTGGAGTTTCGTTGAGAGGCGCCGAAGTTTTCTCCTCCTTCTTCTTCTTCTGCGCCTTCTTTGGCTTTTTGGATCTCTCGGCTATCTCTTCCCAAAACACACCTGGCGGGATTGCGAGGCACTGCGACCCGATGTTTGCGAGAACATCGGCTTCATAGTTGCTCAGCCTACTGATGTGATTTACTTCGCATCCATCAAACAGCTTCTCAAGCTCATTGTACACTTCCTTGTATGCTACCATGCTGTCATTGACTGCATCACATTGGTTCATAACCTGCTGAGCTACCAATTGTGAGTCGCCAAAGATTTTTAGTCGAGTTGCGCCGTAAGCTTTCGCCATCTTCATCCCGTGTATAAGAGCATCATATTCTGGTTCATTGTTAGATGCGTTTGGGAACGTCATCCGTAGGACACACTTCAATTTGTCTCCTTCGGGTGATATGAGTATCACTCCGGCGCCAGCTCCTTCTACTCTCTTGGATCCATCGAAGTTCATGGTCCAAGTTCTCGACAAATCTGGGGGTCCTGTATTTTGCAGCTCCATCCACTCTGCAATGAAATCTGGCAGAATTTGCGACTTGATTGCTTTTCTTTTTTCATACGTGATGTCCCGAGGGGAAAGTTCTATTCCCCAAAGGGAGACACGCCCTGTAGCTTCTGGATTTTTCAGTATATTTGATAGAGGTGCTTCATTGACTACTATTATCGGGTGTGCCGAAAAATAGTGGCACAATTTTCTTGCTGTTGTGACCACTCCATATGCCAACTTCTGGTACTGCGGGTACCATTGTTTGGAAGGTGATAAAACTTCACTGATGAAATATACCGGCCTTTGTACTCCATGGAGTTTTCCTTCTTCCTCTCTTTCAACGACTAACACCGTGCTAACCACCTGAGGTGTGGCTGCGATGTATAACAGGAGAGGTTCCTTCTATTTCGGCGCCACCAAGATTGGTGGTGTCGAAATTGTGCGCTTCAAATCCTCGAAGGCTCTATCGGCCTCTTCGTTCCACTGGAATTTCTCTCCTTGCTTGATTAAAGCATAGAACGGTAACGCTTTTTCTCCCAGTCTGGCGACAAACCTGCTTAAAGCTGCGACTCGCCCAGTTAACTGCTGTATTTCTTTCAACTTTGCTGGCTTCCTCATTGTTACAATAGCTTGAATTTTTTCGGGATTTGCTTCAATCCCTCTTGCTGAAACGAGGAAACCAAGAAGTTCTCCTGCAGGGACGCCAAAGGAACACTTCGTTGGGTTCAACTTGAGGCAGAATTTTTCGAGGTTGTCGAAGGTTTCCTTCAGATCCTCGATTAATGTTGTCCCCTTTTTTGATGTTATGAAGACATCGTTGATGTATACTTGTACGTTTTTCCCAATCTGTGTTGCTAAGCACTTCTGCATCATCCTCTGGTATGTTGCTCCCGCATTTTTCAGACCAAAAGGCATTGTTCTATAGCAAAACACGCCGTAAGGTGTGATGAACGCTGTTTTGACCTCATCTTCTTCTTTTAATCTGATCTGGTTATAACCAGAATATGCATCCAGGAAGGAAAGATGTTCACATCCTGCCGTGGAGTCGATAATTTGATCGATCCTCGGGAGGGGAAAGTGATCCTTTGGACAATGTTTATTGAGACACATAAATCGACGCACATGCGAAGGACTTTAGTGTTTTTCTTCAGCACCAACACTGGATTTGCTACCCATGTGGCCTCTGTGTGCAGCTCCTTGATAAAATCAGCTTCTCTCAGTCGATCGATTTCTGACAGCATAGCTTTGCGGTTTGGCTCCGAAAAACGGCGCAAAGGTTGTTTGATTGGTCTCGCTAATGGATCCAAGTTTAGGTGGTGCTCGGCAAGTTCCCTGGGTACTCCTGGCATGTCAGCTGGACACCATGCGAAGATTTTCCAGTGCTCACGGAGGAACTCGACGAGCGTGCTTTCCTATGCGAGGTCCATGTCTTTTGCAATGGACGTCGTCTTTTTCGGATCTGTCGGGTGAATCTGCACCTCCTTGAATTTTTCTTAGTGTTGAAAGTTGATTCTTTGTTTGGCCTTCCTACATCTGGAAGCACATCATAGTCAGTCGTAAGCCTTGACTCCATGTACTCTGCTTGCATCCCGAAGGTTTCTGAGAGTCGATGAAAATCCTTGTCACATTTATCGGCTAGCGCGAAGCTTCCTTTAACTGTGATTGGTCCCTTAGGTCCAGGCATCCTCCACAACAGGTACGTGTAATGTGGGACCGCCATAAACCTAGCATATGTTGGGCGCCCCAACAAAGCGTGGTACTGTGATGGGAAATCCACGACTTCGAACTCCAATCTCTCTATCCTGTAATTTTCTCGGGTCCCAAACTGAACGTCGAGGTTGATCTTCCCCAGCAGATAACTTGGCTTTTCTAGCGTAATTCCGTGGAAACGTGTATCAGTTGGCTTCAGATTTGCTAGAGATATATTCATCTTCCTTAATGTATCTGCGTACATAAGGTTTAGACTGCTGCCTCCATCTATGAATACTCGAGATACGTCGAATCCCGCGATTACTGCTGGTAAGATAAGTGCTGACTTCCCTGGTCGAGGAACATGCTGTGGATGATCCGCTATTGTGAAGCCAATATCTTGCCCTGACCAATTAAGATACTCAACCGTTGGTGGAGGCATCTTCTCTGCCATGAACACCTGTCGCGAAATTACTTTCTGAGCTCTATTGGATGGCCTGCCTTTCTGAATCATCGAGACCGCTCCATTGGAATTGGGATCAACATAAGGCGGTGGTGCAGGTGTTGCCGCTATTCTGAGCTGATGTCGATTGTCGTCCGTAATTGCAGGGGGAGGTGGCAGGTGAATCTCACTCTTGGGTCCTTGAGGATTTCTGTGCGCTGCCTGAGCATTGGCATGCCCTGCCCACCTTAACATTGCCTAGAAATTTCGGCAATCCTTTTGCAAGTGTCCTGACTGTCTTTTTCAGTTATTGTCGAGATAAAAATGCATCTGACACGGCCCGTTCATCATTTCTTCGGGAGACACGAAAGGTCTCTGGAACCTTGACCCTGTACTTTTCCTATTGTTTCGAGAGTCCTCTCTATTGTCGCCTCGCTATTCGTTGCTCCTCTGATAATCATCTCTATTGTTTCCTCCGGCGCTTGCTCGGAAGCCAGCCGAAATTTGCCCAGGAGCATCATAGCCTGAGTACTGCCGAGGGAATCATCGCCTATTTTGATAGTTTCGGCCACGGTCCTCCTCTGGTGACCTATGCCGTTTGTTGTGAACAGCATCTTCTCCATCTGCCCATCTGTTTGCTATCTCCATTAATGCGGATACTGTCTTTGGGTTAGTTCTCCCCAAGTCCTCGACAAAATCTCCTCGCCTGATTCCTGCGACAAACGCATCTATCGCTCTCTCGTCAGATATATTCTCTGCCGAGTTTTTAATGATATTCCACCTTAGGATGTATTTTCTCATTGATTCGTCTAGCTTTTGTCGGCACGCCCTCAATTCCTCTAGCGATGCGGGTTTTTTGCAGGTGGACCGGAAATTCTTGACGAACACGTCCTCGAAACTATCCCAGCTGTCGATAGATCCTGGAGGAAGCTTCTTTATCCAAGATCGCGCGGCTCCACTTAGATGGACCTGGATGCTTTGCATAGCTGTTGCTCTGGTTCCTCCTATGAGTTTCACCGTCTCGAGGTAATCAACTAGCCAATCCTCTGGATCTTGCAGGCCATCGAATTTTTTGAAGTTATCAGGCAATTTAAACCCCGAAGGGACCCGAGTTTTTCGGACCCTCCTTGTGAAGCATGGCAAACCGCACATATCCTCATCGTTTAGCTCTGGGGAAGACCGATGCTCCCTTCTATTTTGCCTTGCTCTGTCCACCCTTGCTTGAGCTGCCGTGTCTCTTGCCCCACTTGTTCCTTCGGGAACTGTTGCTGCTGCCGCGGGTCTTGGACTATTTTGCCTTGCTGTTCCTTCGGGAGGTGTTGATGCAAACGCTGTTCCCATGGCTCCGACTCCTGCCATCGCCATGTTGTACAGTGCCTCCCTTGGATCTCCTGGAGGTGGTCTAGACGCGAGGATAAAGGCTTGTGTGGCCATATACCCAGCTTCCGGTGTTTTGGGGATGATGTTTCCTCTCGTGTCTATCGACATAAAGGACATGTCGAGATTTTGAACCAAGTGCTCTTTTTCGCCTTCAGGTATGTATTGCAGCCTTGATCTTGCTCTATTTCGAGCTTCCCTATGGCTATCTCCCGAAGTTCCTGATTGTCGACTTAGTTCTGCCCTTCGCCTTCTTGATGCGGAGGCTGCCTCCTTTCTTCGATTCAGGGCTGCTGTCTGTTTTTCCAATTCCCTTGCAGCTCGCGCGAGTCTATATTGATATGCTTGCAACTCTTCTGGCGTGGCTGTTGTGGCCATTGGTTCTGAACCATCCATAGCTCTCGCCGCTCTATCCCATGCTGCTTGTGGAAGTTGAACTCTAACACGTGGTGTAGGCCCGACGTATTTATTGCCTAAACCTCGCCTTAGGTCAGAGGGATCGACATATGGATTTCCCAAATCGTCGAAAGCCTCAGACGTTTCCTCCTGATTGCGACCTGGCTCTTCAATGGCATAGATCTGATGATATTTTGAGTTCAAATCTTTGCTGGGTTTGGTGACACCATCATAAAGACTGGTGAAGACCTCTCCCACAGTGGTGGATTTGTCGATGAAGTTGAAGCTGTCGACGCTGCTCGAGTCATCGCTTATATAGGAGTCCGCAGATGACTCGAAGGACATGTCGCTGAAGATCTTGGCGAGCTTTTCGCTTGCTCTGGTGCTGATGAAGCGTGGCGATGAAGTCCCCTCTTCGTCTGACTCAATTGATGATGTAGAGTCCGAAGAATTGGAACCAACCGCCGATAATCCCGATGAGATCGGAATTTCGAGACGATACGCTCCCTCCTTCTTGACGCGGAAGTGGAACCTTCCGAACGTCATCTCCATAGGCTCCTCCAGATATGCATATGCATCCAAACGGGAGGGCGGGCGAGGAACAAAATCGACAGATCCATTGCGTTGCTTGCTGTTGATGAAGTCGACGATCTTGAACGTGCCATCGAGATCAGATCCTTGATGCCTCTAATCCCCACAGACGGCGCCAATTGACAAGGTATTAACTTGTCAATGCCTACGGGTTGTAGACTAGGGTTTAGTTGGAAGTAGAGGGCAAGTAGATCTCGAAGGTTTCAGCCGAAAAGTACTCGACGATATGAAAACTAGGGTTTGTGAGACAATGATTCGATACCTTCTTTGTCCCTCGGCTCCCCCTTATATAGGAGGTGGAGCCGAGGGATTCTTGATGCACAAGTTACAGAGTCCGGGAAGGTTTCTAACTCATCCCGCAAGATTACAAATAATGCTTCCTATTACAACTCTAGCTTTTCTTAATAGTATCTTGGGCTTCTGAATCTTCTCATCCTTCGGGTCGTGGGCCTTCAGTAAACCCCGGGTACCTTCTTCGGCAGGCCCATTGGGGATGCCTATGTCAACCACTGTTGATCCATATGCCTCAACTCATACTTTCCGGATACTTAATCCCACCTTTATAACCACCCATTTACGTAGTGGCGTTTGATGTAATCAAAGTACCTTTCCGGTATAAGTGATTTACATGATCTCATGGTCGAAAGGACTAGGTAACTATGTATCGAAAGCTTATAGCAAATAACTTAATGACGTGATCATATGCTACGCTTAATTGGGTGTGTCCATTACATCATTCAAATAATGACATAACCTTGTTATTAATAACATCCAATGTTCATGATCACGAAACCATGATCATCTATTAATCAACAAGCTAGTTATACAAGAGGCTTACTAGGGACTCTTTGTTGTTCACATAACACACATGTATCAATGTTTCGGTTAATACAATTATAGCATGGTATGTAAACATTATCATAAACACAAAGATATATTATAATAACCTTTTTATTATCGCCTCTTGGGCATATCTCCAACAGTCTCCCACTTGCACTAGAATCAATAATCTAGTTTACATTTGTAAAGATATAACACCTTGGCCTTCCGGTGCTTTATCATGTTTTGCTCACGGGAGAGGTTTTAGTCAACGGATTTGACATGCTCAGAAACGTATGTATTTTGTAATTCATTTGCGTCTCAACGCATTACTCATTTCCAAATGAGTCAGCATTAAATATGTTTGGTCTTCTGGTGGAACCTTAATTCCGCGGTCTGAAATATGTCACTAATATTGTCAAACACAATATAGCTTCAAAGTTCTGACCCTGTCGGAACTACACCAAGTTCTTAAAGAACCTCTTGATTTAACATCCTCTGTCATTGTCAAAACAATGACATACTCTGCCTTCTTTTGTAGAATCCGTCACAATATTTAGAACTCTTCTAAATCTAGCATAGACAACTTCTAGCTCATTGTGCTACCTTTTAAACAACACTTAGTCTAATTTGAGATTGAAATTTTATTTTTATATGTGACAAAACAAATATCGGTGCAACACCTTACAACGATTTGTTTATCATTTCTCCATACAAAACTATATATATATATTCTTGGTTCTTCTTAAGTACTCAAGAATATTCTTTACTGTTTTTCAATGATCATCACATGAATCATTCTGGTACATGCTCATAACATTTTTAAGAGCACAGGACATCTGATTGTGTACATATTATTTGTGATCTATAATCACTTATGTGTAATAACCCAGAACATAGGAACAACGAAGGGTAGATTTAGAAATGGGATGTGCATTTCATCGCAAAACGGGGGAAATTTTCGCGCCTTATTGCAACTAAACCTAAGAGGGATCGAGGTTCTCTCTCATTTTGCACTTAGGGTTAGGCAATGTGAGTTAGGGAAATTTCGACATGATCTCTTTTGTATCTTGTTACTTTGGGGAATGATTGAATTTGATAAGTGTTAAACATTTAAATATAAACATCACACAATTTAAACAATGAATTTAAAATTCAAACACAAGATATAAATTTAAATCACTTTGAATTTCAAAGTGAATGTCAAATACAATATTTAATCAAGATTATAAACATTACATAATACAAAAGCTCATAAACCAAAACTTGAGCTTTATTGATATACAACACAAATTACAAAGTCTTTACAATATTCTTGATACAAGAATTGAGACATAATGATCAGAAACAAAAGAAAAGGAAAATTACAAGTTTATTCTAAACTAAACCTAAACTAAGTGGCTTGAGGATGATCTTCTGGCCATAATTCAAACCTGCAAAACAAATAGCAAAGAACTAGCCAGAATGTAAGTGTTAGCAAAGATCACAGGAAAATTCAGTTTGGACAGATAGCCAAATAACACAGAGATTCAGTTTGGACAGTGCACACTGTCACAGCACACTTGTGCTTGTCCAAATTTCTGGACAGCACAAGATAGGCATAGGCATACCAACACTGAGCAAGCCACATGGGCTCAAGTTTCACCATATGAAGGCTGTTGCTAGCCAAGCAACAGCAAGGCAATGCAAGGGGTGAGTCATAAAGTAACCAGGCTTGTGTGTCATGGCCAGGGAAGACGTAGAGACCATATAAATAGCACACAAACCCTAGAACCATGACAGTCGACCACATATGCAAATCACCAGGTAAGGGTGAAGCAAGAACCAGCACCAGTTCATCCAGTTCATACTCAAAAACAGAAACCAACACAACCACTTAGCTCCAGGAATCATGGTGACCTGAGAAGCTCAACCAGAAACTAGAGGTGAAGGGCTGTGCACAAAAACCCCAAGTCTGCATCAACCAAATATTTCACACTAGGAGCTGGAACAAGGTATACCAAGTTCCTGGACAGATCCAATGGATCTGATCCATCATATATGCATGAGATAATCATGGGATTGAGCAGATGCTCAATAGGGTAGATCATCACTTGGTTTTCACCAAGGATTACTGCCAGTCTAAAAGCCACTAAAAATGAAAAGCATCTAGATACAGATCTTGTACACAGAAGCTAGCAAACATGCACAGATGCACACCATAGCCAGATCACATGCACAGATAGCACCAGTAGATGAATTGCAAGGATTAGCAGCTAATAAAGACTACACAGTAAATCCTAAGCTATGAACCATCAGTAAACCCTAGATTTTCATCAGGCAAGCATATTGGCATTCATATCAAGTATGATTCCCAAATATGCAAGCAAAGGTTGAGTAGCCACAAGATCCAATTAAATAGGTGAGCAACCAATCAGTAGCAAGGCCACTGAGGTCACATCACACTTAGCACCAATTAAAAGAAAGCCAAATATAGCACATCATTATCCAGGAATGGATTCAGATTCAATTGCTTGCTAGACAATCATGAATAGTCAAATCATTTGCAAGCAAGTCATTTAAATCATTACTGCATAAGCAGTTCATCATAACTTAATTAATACAAGCATGAATTTATCACAGATCCATGCTTAGTACTGACAGTAGCATACTATTAAGCAACACAGTTTAATCACTGCATCATAGCCACTGGAGCAAGTCCAGATAGCTTGAATGAGCAACAGCACAAGTAAGCCACAGCATAGTAATGCTTGAGCATCCACATCAGCAAGGAAAGTGAATCACTTAGCCACAGAATTAATCAGTAAGCCATCACTGACAATTAATTGATCAAATGGATCAATTGAATCAAGTCAAGCTACACAGGGAAGCTAGCCAACAAGCAAAGGGTGATCCAATGGACCACTAGCTTGCATAGGAAGCACAGAAGCATATCACAAAGCACCACTGGCACACACAAGTGTCACTGATGCATCACAAGTACACCTAGACAAGCAAGCATGATATGCCAGTAAGCACAAGCAAGCCATAATCAAGTATAGCATGGCATAGCAAGCTCATAAGCAAGCACAGCAGAGCATGGCAAGTACAGAGCATGCTAGGAGCAGCAGAGAAGCAAGTAAAGCATGAATCGCAAGCAAAGCAACACTAGCCAGTACCAGTAACTGGTAATTTGGCCATGAGCTTGCAGTAGATAGCAGCACTGGAAGATTTAGCAGCTATGGCATAGCTCTGTGTGATCACAGGATCACCAGAGAGCAACAGAGCATGAGGAGGAAGAAGAACAGTAGCAAGGGAGGCGCACAGAAGAGAAGGAGGAGGTGAAATACTTACTTGCGCCTGGAAGCAGAAGCTAGGGCATGGCGAGGCAGTGCTCGCGCGGCCCTAACAGCTGCAAATCCAGGGTAGGCGTCGACGTTACACCGGCGAACCCAAACACCACCGTAGCAGATGCACCTGAGGCGACGACACGAGTACTGCGAGCAGCACTTGCGCCAGGTCAACCTCAGGGCGCACCCATCGTCGGCGAGGACGAGCGCTCGCCGGAGTTCGTCAAGGCGATTCTCCACGAGATCCAGAACGGAGGCGATTCACCAGGAGAGGAAGAGAAGGGGAAAACCACGCGGACAGATCGATAGATCTGCATGCGGCGGTTCTGATTTGGTAGGTGGCTACGGCGGGGGAGCTTGGAGCTGGCCGGAGCGAGGCGGCGGCCATGGCGGCGACGCCATCGCCACGGGCGTCGCAAGAGATTAGGGTTAGAGGTGAATGAGAGAGAGAGGGCCGAGTGAGTGAGAGAGGTGGGCCGCTCGGCGCCACCGACCCATAAGGGACAAGCCTTAATGGGCTGTCCCTGGGCTTTAGGTAAATGGGCTGGCCCAATAGGGGCCAGGGGGGTATTTTGGTCTTTTAACAATTAATAAAAGGCCAGAACTTTACCAATTTTTAATAAATAAAATACAACTCTAAAAATCCATTAAAAATTGGATTAATGAATGAAAAATAAATCTTAACAAGAATAAAATATGAAATGGAACTTATGAAACAAATTCAAAATTATGAATTTTAAGAATTTAAATAATAACTTGGAATTTTAAACTATTATTTCCTTGTATTTAAAATTCAAGGAAAAATCTCAAATAAGTTCAAATACTTATTTTCAAACATTTCAAAATGAAATTCTACTATTCCAAGTCATTTCTATTGAAAAAGGGTATTTTTCCAAGAAAAATACTATATTCCTTTTTAATTCCAAAAACTATAGAGGTAACTCTATGATTTCAAATTATTGTTGGAATGATTAAGGGAATCATCAAGTAAAATAGTTTTACTTTGAATTGTTGTACTTTGTGTGAATTAAAATGGTTTATACTTTTAAATCAATTGCAAGTTACTGTCAAAGACATAAATCTTAAACGCAACCCTAAATTGCTATAACTCAGCGGGATAAAGGGATTCAACATAAAATAATACACCCATGATTGCATTATTTGGATTTTATAACATTGTCCTTACCGGACAATGATGCTTCTTACAGAACCCGAGGTCCAGGTTCCATCAACTGCATTGAACTGCACTATCTCGCAGTCCACTGGCAAGTTCACCCTTGCTCATGTCAACTTGATTATTTTCTACTACTTTAATGCAAAGCTATATACTTATCATTCCTGCATCGCAAATGAAATGTTACTTTCCAACTATGAATATGACTATGTGGTTGGCAATGGAACCATGGTATGTGTTGATATGGTGGAGGTTCCATTGCATGGGTTATATCACCCTAGGATTAATTACCAATGCCGTCCAGTGATTCTAGCGCCGTACAAACCGCGTTGACCATGAGATCTATAATGGCTCTGGGGAAGCCAGCCGTATCTTTTCCCTTCTGCACGCCAACGGATTGGTAGAGCCGGCGGGGTGTTGGAGGCACTGCCGTAGGTTGGGATAGCCTTTTAAATCCCCATCCATTAGTGATGATGGCTCTACGATCTATGAAGGATTGTCCGGAGTACACCGTGAGTAAAGCCGTATTATCGGGAGAAGTCTACTGGGGGTGTACGGTTGGACAAAAGGGTGGGTTTGCAATCGCGGAGAAGGCGGTGTGGGCTTGGATCTTTATACCTGGCCTCACACCTAAGGAAGTGTGAACGGGGGCAAGTCCCTGCGGATGGCAAAAAGGGTGAGATCTCTTGTGGGAAAAGTAACGCACCTCTGCAGAGTGTATCAAATTGTGGCTGTCACTCCTTGTTCCGGGAAGGGAACTGCGAACGCGGCAGGAAAGGAACTCCACGAAGTTCTAATCAACCTGTGAAGACTGACGGGCATAGTTTTCATAATAAAAGCAACCTTTTGAAGAAATGATTTCAAAACATGCATTGACCTGCGATTTCCTGATCAATGGTCGTAGCTAGTGCATCAAACACCTTTTTACTCTTTTAGAACTTGCTGAGTACCCCTGTACTCACTTTCTTTCGACACCCTTGCTAGACTGTGATCCGGAAGTGGAGGCCATCAACGATGGAGCACCAGAAGGAAGTTACGAGCTGGTCTATGAAGAACCTGATCTTACCGGTGGAGTGGAAGGCGTAGACTATGGGATAGTCTACGGACCAGATGACACGGAGGTGGAGGAGTAGTGACATACCCTAGCATCATAGAGCCGAGCAACGTAGAACTTACCTAAATAAGTTGTTGAGCTCTCTTTATATTTGTTAAGAGTTGTAATCGTACTTAAGTAGTATCTTAGGGTGTTCTCATAGGACCTGTGAGAATACCAACTTGTTAAGACAATGTTTGTAATAAAGTATGGACTGTTATGACCTGCAATGTTTCTGTTGTACCACTCTGAGGGATATGGAAAATTGTGAAGAAGTCCCTTCACAAAGATCATATCAACGACTTGTATACTACAACATGCAGTGGTATGCTGGGTCACCGCAGCTGGTATCAGAGAAAATGTTGCGACCTTAGGTTGGAAAAACCTAGTATAGGGAAGAAACCTGTAGGAGTCTAGTAGAAATAGTAAAGGATTCTCTAGAAATATGGTGATTATTCACATGAGAATAACAAAACCATATATTTTAGTGCGATAATTCTTTATTATGGCTATTATGATGCATTATCACTACTAATATTCTGCTTTTGTATACAGCCGTAATGGCGAACACTTTTCCTAAGAGGACTTTGAGGAAGGTTGAGGGATGGCTCGGTGATTATGATGGACCAATCACAGCTCTCCTGTGTGGGATGCTGAAGGAACTTCATTGTGAACCACGGATACCTGTTATCAAGTATATCTACTATGATGGGGAAATCCTAGCCAAGTGCAGAGTATCGGTCCAATTACCGTCAAAACTGCTGATGAGTCGTGTAATGCCATACGGAGAAGCCAAAACTATCACCACAGCCTACCACATGGGCCTATTCAAGGCAATCCTTGAGATAAGGCAGCACAAGTCAGTAGAACTGCTATGTTCAGAGTTTTCTCATATACCTCATGCCGAGGAAGATGAGGATCCCACTCTGAATCATTTGGTGTTAGCACGCAGAAGTCCTGAAGCTGCAGCACAGCACATGGATAGCTGTAAGTCTTTATTAACCACGATGTACCTTTTACACATGAAGATGAGAGGTGAGATTGACCACATGCTAGCTGAGTTCACGGACCCTGATAAAGTCCAAACTCGGATGCGTGATCTGAGTGCACAACCACAACATACTACACCTTTCTTTAGCCTAGACAGCTATGTAGATTTGAGTGACCAGTTGTCCCATAAAGATCCACTCACACCCAACTTTGTTCCACACTATCCACATGTGTCAGCATCATATGAGTCTGGATATGGGGGAGATGATTCCAGGAACCTAAACTGCTCGGAGTCACCAATCGAGAATTCGACTGGTTGGCGTTTCGGGGAACCATTTGGAGATGAAGGAGAATCCATCACTTGTGAATCAGAGGATGACGGAGGCGCGGTTAACCAGAATATTAACCAAAGCTTTGGGCAGGAAGAGAAAGACACCAACTCCATTTCTTTAGATTTGGAGATGGGATTACCCAAAACATCCCAGTACGTCGTAGGTGAGAGTTCTGGAACCAAGAAAAAGAAAAAGAAGAAGAAGATGAGGGGTCAAGTGAATAGGAATCCTCCATGGATGGCAGAAGAAGATGAGCTGTATCCCACTGGGGATACATATGAGTCTTTATCCAGTTATTTTGGCATGACAGATCTCTGTCTCGGCACTTCGTCCGATTCAGACTACATACCTACGGGAAGGACCTTCATTCCGGACGGTGTTCGGAAGACAAACCGCTGTACCGGATGGACCCCAGGGATGTACGCGGAGGCGAGTTATAACGACGAGGAGTAGAGCTCCAAGGAAGAATAAAGTAATCTAGGTGGTATTGTAATAGAACGTATTTTAAATTCCCGTTGGCTTGGGCTTTGAGCCAAATAAGTGGTTTATATATACCACATGTAATATAAGTTTGTGTGTGTGTTATGTATTATACAAAGTATATGCATAATAAATGTTTGTTTTGTATTTGCTTCTTGATTTCATTGTGTGACTAGTGCTGGGCATTGAGTTGAGCTCAGAAAGAATTTGCATGGTGTAATTATGAGTAATGGCTCTTTGTTACAGGACTAGGGGGAAATGGCGTTAGTAGAAACCGAAGAGGCTCGCAGAGAGCGGGAGGCAAGAGAAAAAGAGGAGGCAGATGCAGCAGCTAGAGCAGAGAATGCACCACCACCACCACACCCAATGATGCACCCAGACTTCCAACAGTATATGAGGGCAATGGAGGAAGATAGGAGGCGTTACCAGGAAAGTCAGAGCAAGAACATGCAGGATTTCTTTACCCACGTCATCAATGATAGGGGTAATGAAGGCAAGGGAGTAACTCTATCAGACTTTCAAAATGTGAGACCACTACCGTTTACATCAGCTCCAGAACCAATGGACGCTGAAGATTGGCTTATGGATACGGAACGGAAGCTGAAGACCGTTGGTTGCAACGATGAGGAGAAGATTAGATAGACCAGCAGCGTCATGGTGGGAGAATCTTGTAGCAGTACACCCTCCAGATAAGGTGTTCACCTGGGAGGAGTTCAAGAAGAAGTTCCGGGATGCTCATGTTCCGGACAGCGTGGTGGAGTTGAAGAAGAGGGAGTTTGACGAACTACGACAGAATACTGCACCCATCATGCAGTATGTTCGGGATTTCAATAGGCTATCCAGGTATGCACCTAAGGATGTAGATACGGAGGAGAAGAGGAAGAAGCGGTTCATGAAAGGCATGAATCCATACATGAAGATGCAACTAAGGTTGGCACGGACTACCGAATTCCAGGAACTGATTGACTCGGCAATCACTTTCGAGGATGATTACCGGCAAGTCCAAGAGGACAGGAGGAAGAGGGCTCGTATAGAGCCAAGGAAGTACCCAATCAGTAAACCAACACCTGATCGGAGTTTCAAACCCCGATACCGACCTACGACTGGTAGCCAATACAACCGGGGAGGTCAGAGTCAGAATCCAATCAGCCAAATCATCTGCAACAATTGTGGCCTAAAGGGTCATTTGCAGAAGGATTGTCAGAAACCCAGGATCATTTGTTATGGTTGTGGGAAGGAAGGACACATCAAGCCAGATTGTCCAAACAAGGCGTCTTGGAGCGGACAGAGCTCTGGAGGACGAGGTGGAAACAACAACAACAACAACCGCAACAACAACAACAACAACAACCGCAACTACAACTACAACAACAAGAGGGGAAAGCCTTATGGAAAGCTGAATTGCACATCTTTGGAACAAGCGGAAGAGTCGGATTAAACAGTCTTAGGTACGCTAAGCATTCTTATTCATCCTGGCAAAGTATTATTTGATACTGGAGCAACCACATCATTTCTTGCATTGGAGTTTGTGGAAAAATTCGGGCTTAGATGTTCTAAGTTAGAAACTCCTATAACTGTTCTATCTGCGGGGGGAACGATCTTAGTAACCCACGTGAAAGAAGCACAAGTCCTAACCATATGTGACTGTGTGTATTTCGCGGACCTATTCATCATACCCATGAAGGACATATCTGTCATCCTAGGGATGGATTGGTTGACAGAGAATGGAGCGGTGATTAACTGTGGAGACAAAACAGTATCACTTCGCAACTCCATCGGAGGTCGAATAGTGTTCCAAGGAGATAAGTACAGTGAGTTGGAGATCGGATTGGAACTCAATAGTCTGAAAGAGGTGAGAATTGAAGATATTCCTGTAGTGAATGAGTTTCAGGATGTATTCCCTAAGGAACTACCGGGGATGCCACCCGATAGGGAGATTGAATTCACAATCGATCTAATTCCAGGCACAGCACCAATAGCTCAACCACCATATAAGATGGGGCCAAAGGAATTAGTGGAACTGAAAGCTCAGATTGATGAGTTAGAACAGAAGGGATTCATTCAAGAAAGTGTGTCACCATGGGGTACACCAGTTATTTTTGTGGATAAAAGAGATGGAGGAAAGAGAATGTGTGGAGATTACAGAAATTTGAACAATGTAACTATCAAGAACAAGTATCCTTTACCTAGAATCCAAGACCTTTTTGATCAAGTTCAAGGAGCTGGAGTCTTCTTGAAGATAGATTTAAGGTCAGGATACCATCAAATCAAGATCAAGAAGGAGGATGTACCAAAAACAGCGTTCGTATCAAGGTATGGACACCATGAATATTTGGTTGTACCATTTGGACTAACAAATGCACCAGCAATTTTCATGAATTTGATGAACAAGATATTCATGAAGTACTTGGACAAGTTTGTGATAGTGTTCATAGATGATATTCTAATCTATTCCAAAGATAAAGAAGAACATGCCAAGCATTTGAAGATAGTTCTGCAAACTTTGAGAGAACATCAGCTATATGCGAAGTTTAGCAAGTGCAAATTTTGGTTAGATAGTGTTGAATTTTTTGGACATGTCATAACCAAAGAAGGCATAACGGTGAATCCAAGCAAAGTTCAGTCCGTATTGGCATGGAAATCACCTAAAAATGCTAAGGAGATACGAGGATTTCTTGGTATGGCAGGATATTATCGGAGATTCATAGAGGGATTTTCGAAGATTGCAGGACCAATGACCAAGTTACTCAAGAAAAATACTCCATTTGAGTGGACTGATGAGTGTGAAGCCAGCTTCCAAACACTCAAAGATAAGTTAACCACAGCACCAGTGTTAGCAGTTCCTGAACCAGGAAAGGATTACACGGTGTATTGTGATGCTTCCAAGAATGGACTTGGATGTGTTCTGATGCAAGATCGGAAGGTAATAGCTTATAGATCAAGGCAGTTGAAACCACATGAACACAACTACCCAGTACATGATTTAGAGTTAGCGGCAGTTGTGTATGCTTTGAAGAGTTGGAGACAATTTCTATATGGATCCAAGTGTGAGTTATACACCGATCATAAAAGTTTGAAATATTTCTTCCCCCAGAAGGAATTAAACATGAGGCAGAAGAGATGGTTAGAGTTGATTAAGGATTACGACCTTAAGATCAACTATACACCAGGCAAGGCTAATGTAGTAGCAGATGCCCTAAGTAGGAAGAGTACGGAGAATCAACCTACGGAATGGGAGATTCCAAAGGAACTTCGGAAAGAGCTAGAGGAGGCTCAGATTTTGTTTATTCAAGGTGATGATAAGGGAAGTATAGCAACCATGAGGATTATGGATGAGATGTATTCAGATTTGAAATATGAGATTATCCGAAAGCAAGCGGATGATTTGTTCATCCAAGAGGAAATCAAGAGGATTGGAGAAGGAAGACCATCGGAATTCCATCTAGGGGATTTTGATTCATTATACTTCCAGAAAAGGATCTGTGTACCGGATAATCCAGAAGTGAAGTCAATCATATTAAAGGAAGCACATGAAACCCCTTATTCAATACATCCGGGAAGTACTAAGATGTATATGGATTTGAAAGAGATGTTCTGGTGGAACAACATGAAAAGAGAGATAGCACAATATGTCTCGGAATGTCATACATGTCAACGAGTGAAGGCAGAACATCAAAGTCATGCGGGATTACTCAAACCACTAGAGATACCGGAGTGGAAATGGGATGAAATCGGAATGGATTTTGTTACTGGTCTACCAATGACTAGTAAGAAGAAGGATATGATATGGGTAATAGTGGACAGGCTTACCAAGAGTGCTCATTTCATAGCCGTAAACACAAAGGATACTGCAGAGAAGCTTGTGGATATATATGTGAAGGAGATTGTGAGTAAGCATGGAGTACCCAAGAAGATAGTCTCAGATAGAGGTTCAATTTTCACATCAGCATTTTGGAAACAACTACAAGAAGCTTTGGGATCCAAGTTGGATTTCAGTACAGCATATCATCCACAAACCGGAGGACAAACCGAAAGAACCAATCAGATACTTGAGGACATGCTTAGAGCTTGTGCTCTGAACTTTGGAGGCTCATGGGAGGACCATTTACCTTTAGCGGAATTCTCATATAACAATAGTTACCAGAGTAGCATCCAGATGGCACCGTACAAAGCATTGTACGGAAGGAAGTGTCGATCACCAATTTGTTGGTTCGAAACCGGAGAAAACAAGGAGTTTACACCGGACTACATCAAGGAGAGACAAGAAGTCATCGAGGTGATCCGGGATAGACTCAAAATAGCTCAGAGTCGTCAGAAGAGTTACGCCGGCCTGAAAAGAAGAAATTGGGAACCGAAAGTGGGAGACATGGTTTATTTAAAGGTTAGCCCAATGAAAGGACTTAAGAGGTTCGGAGTGAAAGGAAAGTTAAGTCCTCGATATATAGGACCATTTAAGATACTCAGTCAGAATCGAGGAACAGCTTTTGAGTTGGAGTTACCAGCACAACTAAGTCAAGTTCATAATTTGTTTCATGTTTCACAACTCAGAAAATGTTTGAAGGCACCGGATGATCCTATCACATATGAAGAAATAGAATTGCAATCTGATCTAACTTATGTGGAAAGATCGGAAAAGATCTTAGAAGTACAGTGGAAGAAATTAAGAAACAGAGCAACCAAATACTGCAAAGTTCAATGGCAACATCATCCTGAGCGAGAAGCAACTTGGGAAACGGAAGAAGAATTAAGGAAGTCTTACCCCGAGATGTTCAGGTACCAATCTTAACTTCGGGACAAAGTTTCTGTTAAGGGGGAGAGGCTGTAATAAACCAGAACATAGGAACAACGAAGGGTAGATTTAGAAATGGGATGTGCATTTCATCGCAAAACGGGGGAAATTTTCGCGCCTTATTGCAACTAAACCTAAGAGGGATCGAGGTTCTCTCTCATTTTGCACTTAGGGTTAGGCAATGTGAGTTAGGGAAATTTCAACATGATCTCTTTTGTATCTTGTTACTTTGGGGAATGATTGCATTTGATAAGTGTTAAACATTTAAATATAAACACCACACAATTTAAACAATGAATTTAAAATTCAAACACAAGATATAAATTTAAATCACTTTGAATTTCAAAGTGAATGTCAAATACAATATTTAATCAAGATTATAAACATTACATAATACAAAAGCTCATAAACCAAAACTTGAGCTTTATTGATATACAACACAAATTACAAAGTCTTTACAATATTCTTGATACAAGAATTGAGACATAATGATCAGAAACAAAAGAAAAGGAAAATTACAAGTTTATTCTAAACTAAACCTAAACTAAGTGGCTTGAGGATGATCTTCTGGCCATAATTCAAACCTGCAAAACAAATAGCAAAGAACTAGCCAGAATGTAAGTGTTAGCAAAGATCACAGGAAAATTCAGTTTGGACAGATAGCCAAATAACACAGAGATTCAGTTTGGACAGTGCACACTGTCACAGCACACTTGTGCTTGTCCAAATTTCTGGACAGCACAAGATAGGCATAGGCATACCAACACTGAGCAAGCCACATGGGCTCAAGTTTCACCATATGAAGGCTGTTGCTAGCCAAGCAACAGCAAGGCAATGCAAGGGGTGAGTCATAAAGTAACCAGGCTTGTGTGTCATGGACAGGGAAGAAGTAGAGACCATATAAATAGCACACAAACCCTAGAACCATGACAGTCGACCACATATGCAAATCACCAGGTAAGGGTGAAGCAAGAACCAGCACCAGTTCATCCAGTTCATACTCAAAAACAGAAACCAACACAACCACTTAGCTCCAGGAATCATGGTGACCTGAGAAGCTCAACCAGAAACTGGAGGTGAAGGGCTGTGCACAAAAACCCCAAGTCTGCATCAACCAAATATTTCACACTAGGAGCTGGAACAAGGTATACCAAGTTCCTGGACAGATCCAATGGATCTGATCCATCATATATGCATGAGATAATCATGGGATTGAGCAGATGCTCAATAGGGTAGATCATCACTTGGTTTTCACCAAGGATTACTGCCAGTCTAAAAGCCACTAAAAATGAAAAGCATCTAGATACAAATCTTGTACACAGAAGCTAGCAAACATGCACAGATGCACACCATAGCCAGATCACATGCACAGATAGCACCAGTAGATGAATTGCAAGGATTAGCAGCTAATAAAGACTACACAGTAAATCCTAAGCTATGAACCATCAGTAAACCCTAGATTTTCATCAGGCAAGCATATTGGCATTCATATCAAGTATGATTCCCAAATATGCAAGCAAAGGTTGAGTAGCCACAAGATCCAATTAAATAGGTGAGCAACCAATCAGTAGCAAGGCCACTGAGGTCACATCACACTTAGCACCAATTAAAAGAAAGCCAAATATAGCACATCATTATCCAGGAATGGATTCAGATTCAATTGCTTGCTAGACAATCATGAATAGTCAAATCATTTGCAAGCAAGTCATTTAAATCATTACTGCATAAGCAGTTCATCATAACTTAATTAATACAAGCATGAATTTATCACAGATCCATGCTTAGTACTGACAGTAGCATACTATTAAGCAACACAGTTTAATCACTGCATCATAGCCACTGGAGCAAGTCCAGATAGCTTGAATGAGCAACAGCACAAGTAAGCCACAGCATAGTAATGCTTGAGCATCCACATCAGCAAGGAAAGTGAATCACTTAGCCACAGAATTAATCAGTAAGCCATCACTGACAATTAATTGATCAAATGGATCAATTGAATCAAGTCAAGCTACACAGGGAAGCTAGCCAACAAGCAAAGGGTGATCCAATGGACCACTAGCTTGCATAGGAAGCACAGAAGCATATCACAAAGCACCACTGGCACACACAAGTGTCACTGATGCATCACAAGTACACCTAGACAAGCAAGCATGATATGCCAGTAAGCACAAGCAAGCCATAATCAAGTATAGCATGGCATAGCAAGCTCATAAGCAAGCACAAACAGAGCATGGCAAGTACGAGCATGCTAGGAGCAGCAGAGAAGCAAGTAAAGCATGAATCGCAAGCAAAGCAACACTAGCCGATGCACCGATCGGTAATTTGGCCATGAGCTTGCAGTAGATAGCAGCACTGGAAGATTTAGCAGCTATGGCATAGCTCTGTGTGATCACAGGATCACCAGAGAGCAACAGAGCATGAGGAGGAAGAAGAACAGTAGCAAGGGAGGCGCACAGAAGAGAAGGAGGAGGTGAAATACTTACTTGCGCCTGGAAGCAGAAGCTAGGGCATGGCGAGGCAGTGCTCGCGCGGCCCTAACAGCTGCAAATCCAGGGTAGGCGCCGACGTTACGCCGGCGAACCCAAACACCACCGTAGCAGATGCACCTGAGGCGACGACACGAGTACTGCGAGCAGCACTTGCGCCAGGTCAACCTCAGGGCGCACCCATCGTCGGCGAGGACGAGCGCTCGCCGGAGTTCGTCAAGGCGATTCTCCACGAGATCCAGAACGGAGGCGATTCGCCAGGAGAGGAAGAGAAGGGGAAAACCACGCGGACAGATCGATAGATCTGCATGCGGCGGTTCTGATTTGGTAGGTGGCTACGGCGGGGGAGCTCGGAGCTGGCCGGAGCGAGGCGGCGGCCATGGCGGCGACGCCATCGCCACGGGCGTCGCAAGAGATTAGGGTTAGAGGTGAATGAGAGAGAGAGGGCCGAGTGAGTGAGAGAGGTGGGCCGCTCGGCGCCACCGACCCATAAGGGACAAGCCTTAATGGGCTGTCCCTGGGCTTTAGGTAAATGGGCTGGCCCAATAGGGGCCAGGGGGTATTTTGGTCTTTTAACAATTAATAAAAGGCCAGAACTTTACCAATTTTTAATAAATAAAATACAACTCTAAAAATCCATTAAAAATTGGATTAATGAATGAAAAATAAATCTTAACAAGAATAAAATATGAAATGGAACTTATGAAACAAATTCAAAATTATGAATTTTAAGAATTTAAATAATAACTTGGAATTTTAAACTATTATTTCCTTGTATTTAAAATTCAAGGAAAAATCTCAAATAAGTTCAAATACTTATTTTCAAACATTTCAAAATGAAATTCTACTATTCCAAGTCATTTCTATTGAAAAAGGGTATTTTTCCAAGAAAAATACTATATTCCTTTTTAATTCCAAAAACTATAGAGGTAACTCTATGATTTCAAATTATTGTTGGAATGATTAAGGGAATCATCAAGTAAAATAGTTTTACTTTGAATTGTTGTACTTTGTGTGAATTAAAATGGTTTATACTTTTAAATCAATTGCAAGTTACTGTCAAAGACATAAATCTTAAACGCAACCCTAAATTGCTATAACTCAGCGGGATAAAGGGATTCAACATAAAATAATACACCCATGATTGCATTATTTGGATTTTATAACATTGTCCTTACCGGACAATGATGCTTCTTACAGAACCCGAGGTCCAGGTTCCATCAACTGCATTGAACTGCACTATCTCGCAGTCCACTGGCAAGTTCACCCTTGCTCATGTCAACTTGATTATTTTCTACTACTTTAATGCAAAGCTATATACTTATCATTCCTGCATCGCAAATGAAATGTTACTTTCCAACTATGAATATGACTATGTGGTTGGCAATGGAACCATGGTATGTGTTGATATGGTGGAGGTTCCATTGCATGGGTTATATCACCCTAGGATTAATTACCAATGCCGTCCAGTGATTCTAGCGCCGTACAAACCGCGTTGACCATGAGATCTATAATGGCTCTGGGGAAGCCAGCCGTATCTTTTCCCTTCTGCACGCCAACGGATTGGTAGAGCCGGCGGGGTGTTGGAGGCACTGCCGTAGGTTGGGATAGCCTTTTAAATCCCCATCCATTAGTGATGATGGCTCTACGATCTATGAAGGATTGTCCGGAGTACACCGTGAGTAAAGCCGTATTATCGGGAGAAGTCTACTGGGGGTGTACGGTTGGACAAAAGGGTGGGTTTGCAATCGCGGAGAAGGCGGTGTGGGCTTGGATCTTTATACCTGGCCTCACACCTAAGGAAGTGTGAACGGGGGCAAGTCCCTGCGGATGGCAAAAAGGGTGAGATCTCTTGTGGGAAAAGTAACGCACCTCTGCAGAGTGTATCAAATTGTGGCTGTCACTCCTTGTTCCGGGAAGGAATCGCGAACGCGGCAGGAAAGGAACTCCACGAAGTTCTAATCAACCTGTGAAGACTGACGGGCATAGTTTTCATAATAAAAGCAACCTTTTGAAGAAATGATTTCAAAACATGCATTGACCTGCGATTTCCTGATCAATGGTCATAGCTAGTGCATCAAACACCTTTTTATCTTTTAGAACTTGCTGAGTACCCCTGTACTCACTTTCTTTCGACACCCTTGCTAGACTGTGATCCGGAAGTGGAGGCCATCAACGATGGAGCACCAGAAGGAAGTTACGAGCTGGTCTACGAAGAACCTGATCTTACCGGTGGAGTGGAAGGCGTAGACTATGGGATAGTCTACGGACCAGATGACACGGAGGTGGAGGAGTAGTGACATACCCTAGCATCATAGAGCCGAGCAACGTAGAACTTACCTAAATAAGTTGTTGAGCTCTCTTTATATTTGTTAAGAGTTGTAATCATACTTAAGTAGTATCTTAGGGTGTTCTCATAGGACCTGTGAGAATACCAACTTGTTAAGACAATGTTTGTAATAAAGTATGGAGTGTTATGACCTGCAATGTTTCTGTTGTACCACTCTGAGGGATATGGCAAATTGTGAAGAAGTCCCTTCACAAAGATCATATCAACGACTTGTATACTACAACATGCAGTGGTATGCTGGGTCACCGCATTATGTGTTTTTACTCATTGAGTGTAAGATACACTCAAGTCTTGTTAAAACTTCACATGATAAGAACATTTTCTTAATATTTCTATATTGAATTACTTCAATATCCATTTTATGTACTTTGACTTAAACTTATAATGTATTTCAATCCATCTTCATAGATCTTGACACTAAAATTGTTTCAGTCCATATCCTTTCATTTGAAATTAATTCTCAATGAAACCTTTTAATCAAGTATATAATTACATCATTTATAACCAACTATATGTTATCTACATAAAGTATTATAAATATGTCTCAGCGCTCCCACTTAATTTCTTGCAAATGCAAGCCTCTTCATCGTCTCAGATGAAATCAAAAACTCTTTGACTATTTCATCTTGTGAAGATTCCAACTCCGTGATACTCACTTCATCCAATTGAAATTTGTATACCTATCTAGTATTCCACAGACCAGCAAAACTCTTGGTTGTATCTTGTATACACCTTTAATACACACTTCTGATAAGTAATGTATTTTGCCATCCTACTAACATATCTCATAAAATAAATATGTAGTGATTACTAGAATAAACCACATAGACTATAAGCATTGCTATGGAAGATCTAATCTTATCGTAGTCAATTCTTTGAACTTTTTCGTAAACAACTTTTCGACAAGTCAAGCTTCTTCAAGGATATTTTATCCAAGTCCATCAATTTTATAGATCCATTTACTTTCAAAAGGTATTCATCTATCTTGGATTTCATGGTGTATAGCCATTTTAACGGAGTCAGGGCCCATCATAACTTCTTTGTTTGTAGTTGGTTTATCATTGTTCAAAATCAATCCTTTGTCCACAAATCATTTATTTGATCACAAAGTAAACCATACCTACAAGGTTCAATATGTACTTTGATCTCCATGGCTAAAACACTTTGTAGTTATGGGAGCCATGATCATCGTGACCGCTTCCGGAACCAATTTCCGATGTTGCGCTACTCTGATCATTATGCTCATGTTCATAAACCTTATCAAGTTCTATTGTCCTCCCACTCAAATACTTCGCTAGAAAACAATTTCTTGGAAATAAGCAAGTAACATTTAACAAACACTTTTGTCTTTTACTTCATAGTGGAAAGAATTCCCTATCAATTCTTTGGGATAACCAACAAAGACAATCATCCGATTTTGGTTATAAATTCTTAGACCAAAATTTAAAGAAAGGACTATTAGGGTTTTTACCCATGCCATAACTTGTATGGTGTCATTTCAATGGATCATGATGATGCTCTATTTAGTGTAAAAGCGATAGTCTCTAAAACATAATCCACAAAAATATAATGGCATTAATATTTTATCTCATCATTGACCCAACAAGGTTTGGATACATCTCTCGGATACTTTATCATCACTATGATACTCCAAGAAACGTGAGTTGTAGAACAATTTCATAACTCTCTTAGATGTTCGCTAAAACTAGTAATTCAAATATTTCCACTATGATCCAATCATAGATATTTGTCTTTTCTATTACGATGATTTCCACTTCAGGCTGAAATTTATTTGAATCTATTCAAATGTTTCAAACTTCTTCCTTATCGAATATATCCACATATATACTCAATTCATTGTTTGAAGTTTTCATGAAGTAGAAGAATCTCCCACACACAACTATGTCCAGTGGACCACATACATCATCATGTATGTTTTCACTAAGTTAGTTACCCGTTCAACTCTTGGCCTATGAACGATATTTTAGTCATTCTTTTTTAGAAAAGATTTGCAAGCGCCAAATGATTCAAAAATCAAATGACTCCAATAATCCATTTGCATGGAGTTTCTTCATGCGTTCCTTTCCAATATGACCTAAATGGCGGTTCCACAAATAAGTGGAATTAGAATCATTTGCCTTATGGCATTGTAGCATCAGTATTATGTGTGTGTGTTTCACCATTAAGATTTATAATAACTTATCCATCGTACATGGAGTAATGTCATAATTTGAACAACTCATTGTTTTCATTTGACCAGAGCAAAATAACAATTATTAAGTTCTTTATTATAAATTCTAAGCGCTAGATAGAATGCCAACGATGAACATAATAACACTTTACTTTTGTTCCAGACGTGCACTCTTATCATATTCCTTGTCAGTCACTTAGGCCATTGTATTCTTGTATTGCGTTGCTTTGTATGAAACTTCATACCAACCGATATGGTACAAATACCCAAGAATTTCATTGTGTGACCAAACGAGGAATACATCCATAACATGTATATCATTTATATACACCTGAGCTAGACTTTCTAGTCTTTTCTTTCTTTCTGCCAAAATATCTTTTGTAGTTTCTCTTTTAGCTTTCCTCATTCTCAGAAATACACTTCACCTTTAATAACTTCTAGGTTTGTTGGTCAAATACCAATAACTTTGAGGTTCTTTCTTTGAAGTTGATCATCATATGACAAGTGTTTTTAGATTTCACTATTAGTAATATGATGAACAATTTCACTCATAATTTTATCCATCTTGACGACTTTCCGAGACCATGTCTGTACATGCTAGGCTCGTAAAGTTTAACCTTTGTATTCATATGTGCAAAACTGGCTTGCACCCGTTGTATGCACACGTAGAATCTATAACACCCGATCATCACGTGATGCTATGAAACTACGAGTCTTAGCAACAGTGCATACTAAGGATGATAACTTCATGGATATGCGAATATCGTTAGTGCCCCAATAGTTGGAGGATTGGGACGCCTTGCCTCTTCAACCTTCGTACATTCCCATAAAACTTATGAGTTTATGTAGTCTCACCAAATTATATTCTATTATCTTGCAATAAGGTCTTAGATATCACATATATCTCATACCTTGATTATTTCTGAAAACTAAATTTCAGCTCCTTACTTTTCAAACAGATTTGAACTTCAAGTTTCATGGAGACAAGATAACTTTAGGTACTAAATGAAACCATATTTCTTTGAATCAACAATGTGAGGTTTACTAAAAGTTTGCAATAGGACTTAATTATTTCTTGATTCTTTAACAATACGGTACCAGTCCGTAAAGTTTCTTGTCAGATTTTAACAGTATTTCTATCTCAATTACAAGACTAGCACATGGTAGAATACGGATGCCAATACTACAAATTAATTCAAAATACTACTCAGACTATGTTTATGATAATTAGTTCATGTTTTAATCTAATTACTAAAGAACTCCCACTTAATACAACATCCCTCATAGTTGTTAAGTGGTACACGATCCATATCCACTACACCAAAACCGATCATCACGTGAGATGATGTAGCTTCAATGGTGAACATCAACATGTTGATCATATCATCCATATGACTCGTGTTCAACCTTTCGGTTTCCGTTGTCCCGAGGCCATGTCTGTACATGCTAGGCTCGTCAAGCAAACCCAAGTATTCCGCGTGTGCAAACATGGCTTACACCCGTTGTATATGAACGTTGAATCTATCACATCCGATCATCACGAGATGCTTCGAAACTACGAACTGTGCAACGGTGCATACGAGGGGAGAACACTTTATTATCTTGATATTAATGTGAGGGATCATCTTATAATGCTACCGTCGCGTTCTAAGCAAAATAAGATGCATAAAGGATTAACATCACATGCAATTCATATGTGATATGATATGGCCCTTTAGTATTTGCGCCTTCGATCTTCATCTCCAAAGCACGGACATGATCTCCATCATCAACGGGCATGATCTCCATCATCATCGGCGTAGCGTCAAGGTCCATGGCGCCGTCTTCATGGTTGTTCACCTCATGTAGCAACTATTACAACTACTTTGAAATACTACTCAACATGAAATTCAAAGACAACCATAAGGCTCCTGCCGGTTGCCACAATATAATAATGGTCATCTCATACATATTCATCATCACATCATGGCCATATCACATCACCAAACCCTGCAAAAACAAGTTAGACGTCTCTAATTTGGTTTGCATATTTTACGTGGTTTAGGGTTTTCTAGTAAGATCTAATCTACCTACGAACATGAACCACAACGGTGATACTAGTGTTGTCAATAGAAAGAGTAAATTGAATCTTAACTATGGTGGGAGAGACAGACACCCGCAAAGCCACTTATGCAATACAAGTTGCATGTCGAACGTGGAGCAAGTCTCATGAACGCGGTCATGTAAAGTTGGCCCGAGCCGCTTCATCCCACCATGCTACAAAGATGCAAAGTACACAAACTAAAGACAACAAAGCATCAACGCCCACAAAACAATTGTGTTCTACTCGTGCAACCAATCTATGTATAGACACGGCTCTGATACCACTGAAGGGATTCGTAGCATAGAAAACAAAAAATTTCCTACCGCAAGAACGAAAAACAAGCCAAGATGCAATCTAGAAGATGGTAGCAACGAGAAGATCATGAGACTAACCCTCGAAGATTTCCAAAACCTACGAGATTAGATCTCGTTGCTGCGGTAGACGATCACTTGCCGCTTTCAAAAGCGCGTACAAGATCTTGACAGTGCCACAATCGGGCAGCACCTCCGTACTCGGTCACACGTTCGGTGTTGATGAAGACGACGTCCTTCTCCCCGTTCCAGCGGGCAGCGGAAGTAGTAGATCCTCCTCGGAATCCCGTCAGCACGACGGCGTGGTGGCGGTGTCGATGGAGATCTCCGGCGGAGCTTCGCTAAGCATATGCGGGAGAAGTAGTGGAGGAGGGGCGCTAGGGTTTGGGGAGAGGGGGTGCCTTGGGCGCCGGCCACAAAGGGGGGCAGCCAAGGTTGGAGGCAAGAGTGGCCGGCCACCCTCCCCTTGTCCCTCATTATATAGGTGGAAGCCCCAAGAGTTGTAGTCCAAGTCTTCGAATAAGACCCCAACACCAAAACTTCCCAAAGGTGGGAAACCTACTCAAGGGGGGAGTCCTACCCAAAGTGGGACTCCCACCTTTTCCTTAGGTGGGGTGGCCGGCCACCTCAGGTGGAGCCCACCTGGGACTCCTCCCTTAGGGTTTGGCCGGCCAAGCTTGTGGAGTCCCTCTGGGACTCCACCTTCCATAGTGCCTTTCTTTCGGACTTTTCTAGAACCTTCTAGAACCTGCCATAAATGCACCGAATCATTTTCAAACTTGGAATATGACTTCCTATATATGAATCTTATTCTCCGGACCATTCCGGAACTCCTCGTGATGTCCTGGATCCTATCCGAGACTCCGAACAAAACTTCGAACTCCATTCCATATATCCATATCTACTTAAACGACATCAAACCTTAAGTGTGTCACCCTACGGTTCGCGAACTATGTAGACATGGTTGAGACTTCTCTCCGACCAATAACCAATAGCGGGATCTGGAGATCCATAATGGCTCCCACATATTCAGCGATGACTTTAGTGATCGACTGAACCATTTACATATGATACCGATTCCCTTTGTCATGCGATATTTTACTTGTCCGAGGTTTGATCATCGGTATCTCTATACCTCGTTCAACCTCGTCTCATGACAAGTACTCTTTACTCGTACCGTGGTATGTGGTCTCTTATGAACCATTCATATGCTTGCAAGCTATTAGACGACATTCCACCGAGAGGGCCCAGAGTATATCTATCCGTCATCGGGATGGACAAATCCCACTGTTAATCCATATGCCTCAACTCATACTTTCCGGATACTTAATCCCACCTTTATAACCACCCATTTACGCAGTGGCGTTTGATGTAATCAAAGTACCTTTCCGGTATAAGTGATTTACATGATCTCATGGTCGAAAGGACTAGGTAACTATGTATCGAAAGCTTATATAAAATAACTTAATGACGTGATCATATGCTACGCTTAATTGGGTGTGTCCATTACATCATTCATATAATGACATAACCTTGTTATTAATAACATCCAATGTTCATGATCACGAAATCATGATCATCTATTAATCAACAAGCTAGTTATACAAGAGGCTTACTAGGGACTCTTTGTTGTTCACATAACTCACATGTATCAATGTTTCGGTTAATACAATTATAGCATGGTATGTAAACATTATCATAAACACAAAGATATATTATAATAACCTTTTTATTATTGCCTCTTGGGCATATCTCCAACACCAGCGTCCACATGGACGTTTTCAAATAATACGAAAAACTAGGCTAAACTGAAAAATGAAAAAAGTTACTCCAGTCGCACTGCTCGGGAGCGGAGTGGGTGGATTTGATCGTGAGCACGGAGGTTAGTGACGACCGTCCTTGCTGCTCAGAGCTCTGTGCGCCGCCATCTCTCTTAGGGAATCCATCCCTGCATCTCGGCGATCTCGCCCGGCTAGCTGTCACGTGGCTCTCCCACCACCGTGCCGTGCTGCTCTGTCTCTTCGACGCTCCGCGCTTGCTAGCTGGAGGAGCCTCGCCGGTGGATGTAGACAACGATGACTTGGCGTTCCAGCGCTCCTCCTACATGTTCGGCGGCAAAGGCGGGTGAGGCTTGGACCGGGAGCGCCAAGAAGGATGTGCCCACAGAGGAAGGGCGACGGCCTTGGATCGGCAGAAAAGTTGAAGGGTGCACGAGGGAGGCCTCGGGGAAAGCAAGGTAGGGGATGGGAGAGACAACCATATTTTAATCCAGGCCGGCCAAGTGAGACAGGGGACGCAGACGCCTCAGCAACGAAGGCCAATGAAGGCGGCTGCACGTGCGCATGGACCTCCCCATCTAGCCATGGCCGAGGTCTTGCTTGCTCTCTGCTGACGTCCACGGCGAGGAGAGGGATGACGGTGGCAGGGGAATCGCGTCGGTGACAAGGTGGGCAGCGCGGCCACACGGTCCAGTTAGGCCCGACGCGTCACACACGCTAACCAGGAAGAGGAATCCGGTGGACAACCAGGAAGAGGAATCCGGTGGACAATGCTGCCAAGTGAGGAGATGGACGACGACGAAAGACGCGGGCTTCGCGACCAGGCGAGGAGGTGGACGGCGGCGAAAGAGGAACCACGCCGGTGCCAAGGTGGGCAACGCAGCCTCTTGTTTTATTTTAGAATTAAGCTCTTTAACTCCTACCCTCTGAGAGGTGGGCCTTGGGGCATCAGTCGGATAATCTTTTGTCAAGAATCTTTTTGAAAAAAAATCAAGCTGTTCGGACCAGTTAACACCTGTCACGTCAGAAAATACAAAGCTATACCTTAGCCTAGTGATCTGGATGAACACTTCACCATATTTAGTTACCCATAGGTAGGTGACCGGTAATCCCAGACCTACAAAAATTTGCCTACGGACAATCCTTACGGGCGGACGTGGGATCTGTGAATTTCTAGTTGATTGCCACGTCAGTCCGTAACATCAATTCCGTAAAATATATCCCATAGCTGTAGCATAGGTAGGTGACTGTATTGATTTGGATCTCCAAGTTCCGGTACCACCCATGCATTTTACTCACGGAAAAAAATAGCGCGCTATTCCAACGCTAATAGCATATCCGGAGAGCCGATACTACGCTATTTCGACGCGCTATAGCACGCTACAGCATGCTAATAGCGTATTTTTAGACTCACGCTATTTTGTTATAGCGCGCTATTTTTTTCCTTGATTTTACTTCATTTCTTACATTAGAGCTACATTTTCGCCATTTTATCATTTTACTCCATTTCTTAGAGCATGTCTAACAGGCCCCTTATAACCCGCCCACCCCGTAAAATTCTGGCGAGATACGGGGCAGGCGCGGTTTGGGCCGTCTAGCAGGCCCCGTATTCGGACCGCCCCGTTTCGGCGGAATACGGGGCCCAGGAAATCGGCCCCTCCGCCCCTACTTATACCTGGTGCAGGTGCGAGTGAGGGGTTAACCCCTCACTCGCAACCCTAGCTCCGCCGTGCGCCGCCGCCTCCTCCTCCTGCTCCGGCGAGCAATTCGTCCCAACCCCGCGCCGCATTCCACCCAATCTCAAGCATGGACCCCCGCCGCCGTAGTACCGCCTGATCCGCTCGCCGGACAACGTGGAGGATGCCTGGCGGCTTTTTTGCAAAAGATCCGCTCGCTGGGGAGGATGAGGAGGAAGACGAGGACAAGGATCCCGCCTTCTTGAAGGCGATTCAAGACTCCCTCAAGGACGCCGCCGAGAAGGACAAGGCGGAGGAGGAAGAAAGGGCGGCGGCCATCGCCGCCGTGAAGGAGGCGGAGGCGCGGGCGGCGCAGGCCGATGGGTTCATCGTCGACCTCTCCGACTAGAAAGTCGCGATCCGATCGTGCATTTTGTATGTATGTAGGTACGTCGATTTCTATGTATGATCGACGAACTATGAATGAAAGTTTCCCGGGTTTTAAATTTACAAATATACGGGGTCAAATACGGGTTCTGCTAGACGGAGCGGTGTCTGATCGACCATTTTTTTTATACGGGGCGAAATTCGAGCGTTATACGGGGCAGAAAAGTAAGGGGTCTGTTAGACATGCTCTTACACTACCATTTTATTCTGTTTCCGTTACAGCAGCACCAAAGACTGTTAGCATCACCTAGCATCTACTCCCGTTTGATCTCCGAGGTGTACAGCGACGGCGGCTGCAGCACGCGCTTGGCGCCGGTGAGCTCCGTGACCGACCTCGCCCTCATCTGGCTGCCCCCGTCGCCGGCGGTGCGGCGGTAGAACACGCGCTGGAACATGTCGCCAACCTCCGGCGCGAACGCCCGCCAGAGGAACAGCGCCCGGTACCACACCGGCACGGTGACGCTGCGCCGGCCGCGGCAGACGGCGTCGACGATGGCCTCGGCGCACCGCTCGGCGCGGACCACCGGGAGCAGCCCAACCTGAGCCTGCATTGCACGATGCGAATTCACAAATGAGGTTGACGTTGACAACATCTCTGAAACCAAAACTGGTTGTGTCGACCGTGCAACTCACATCTCTAGTGTCTTGATCGACCTCCATCCTCCCTTCCCTGGAGAGGTGCTTCCCCTTGGTCATCTCCGACTCGATCCACCCGGGAGTCGCCACCGTGACGCCGACCTCGCCGCCAAGCTCCATCCGCAGTGTCTCGGCGAAGTTCAGCACAGCAGCCTTGCTAGCCTGCAGCGATGCCATGAACCAACATGCATCAGTGGACGTACCTTAAAATACAGGCATGTCTGCACACTAAGAAGGGGAAAGGAAGTGAACTGTCGAGGGAAATGTACATTGTAGAAGCTCATTCTTGGCATTGCTAGCATCGCCGCTGCCGAAGAATTGACGAAGATCTTCCCGCCGCTATTCTTCAGGTGCGGGAGAGCAGCGTGCGTTGGATGCACGGTGCCCCAGAAGTTCACATCCTGCAGCACAAACATATGAGGCAAAACAGAGGAATAGGAGGAACCGATGAGCATTAAGAGCAGAGATTGGTGAATGTACAGTACCAAGACTTGCTTGAGATCGGCGACATTGGGCACTTCCTCGAACCAGCATACATTGGCCAAACCGGCATTGTTGACAAGATGATCCACTATACAAACCAGAGGATTATTAGGGAAGATCAAAAGTAGTACAGTACTAAATACGAGGTCAGTTATGGCTTCAGCGTGTGGATTCAGATAGAGCATACAGAACACCATGATGAGTAGGGGAGTTCATCACAACTTACGTCGGCCAAAGCGCTCAACCGTGGCCTGGACGAACGCCTTGCAATCCTCCGGCCTCGCGACGTCACCCGGAACGACGAGCACGTCCGGCGAGCCGAGATCCATGGCCTTCGCGGCGACCTCGTTCAGGCTCCCCTCCCTCCTCGCCACCAGGGCCAGCCTCGCCCCCTTCTTCGCGTACTGGTATGCTATTTGCTGCACGCACGCAATTCAAATGGAACCAGAGAAAGCAGCTCAGAGCATAACGAGACCATCAAATAAATAAGAGCAAGTGTAATCGTCAACTAGTACCTCGCCGATGCCGGAGGATGCGCCGGTGATGAGCACGACCTTGCCGGCGACGTCCTCCGGTGCGACGGTGGCGAGCGCCGAGGAGGTGAGTTTGTAGACGTAGTAGGGGGGCATGAAGACCGCCAGCAGGAGGAGCGACCGGCGCGCCGCCCAGTCCATGAAGGTGTTGACAAGGTCCGTCGCCGGCGTCTCGCTGCGCAGCACCGTGTACCCCACCTTCAGCATGCTCAGCATCTCCATGATCGATGGCACCCACCTGCTCCTTCCTTCCTTCCTTCCTTGATTCCTCTCAGGGCTCCTCTGCTCCACTTCTGTGTTGCGAATGGCGATTGCTGCCGAGCGTGTGCTTGCACGAGATGAGATGAGGAGAAGGGCGACCGAGAAGCTTCACTGCATGCAGCCGGATTCGCAGGCCGCCGTGACACGTCGCGTATGGCGGGGTACGTGGCGCGCTGTCATGTAGGAGAGGCGGAGGTACGTGTGCGTTTCTAGGCATACCAGGTGGCCAAAAGCATGTCAAGTCCGATCTGAACGATTCTGAACACACTGAAGGAAAGTGTGGAAGCGACGCTCGATGGTAGTGCCAAAGCAAGTGAAATCTTGAGAAATGGAAGAGTTTTGGGTACTGACACGGTGTATGGTTCTGTTATCCTCCGACTAACTGACAAATGTAACAAATTTCCAAGTCATCGACTGGAGTCGTCTGCTCTCAATATTGAGATTTGTGCAAGGAAAACTCAGAAGGTCCGAATGGCAGATAGAAGGAACATATGATACCATATTACCGCTCAAAATCAAGTTTCTAAATAATATGAAAATAATTGTGAGTGTTAACCAGACGTGTGTTTACAACCCCTGAAATTTTCATAATAATATTCGAAACACACGCACAAAATTGACAAATCCAACATGAATAGTGTAAAAAAAAAGATAAAACCACAAATGACACTATTCACATGTCAATTTTCCATTTTTGTTTCTCCCTTGGTGTTTCAAATTTGGTTCTAAAAATTCTAGAGGTTAATTTTGGATTTTTTAGAAACTTCAAAATTTAATTTTCACAACTGGTACCAAGGTAGTACTATCATTTAGTGGCTAATAAGCCTGATATCACTAGATATCACCAGTTATCAAAATCGAACTTTCAAGTTTCTAAAAAATATGAAAATAATTGTGACTGTTAACCAGATGTATCACAAGTTCACAACTGGTACCATGGTATCATTTAGTGCCTGGTATCATTCTTTTTGTTCTCTTTCTATTTTCAACTCTACACAGAAGAATAGATCGATGATACACAGACAAAACACATCTTAGTATGTACGTATATGTAATTACAAAGATTCATTACTGAAGGGCACAAATTCATGTGATAGACAGAGACTTTGGAGCCATCTTCTCACCTGGAAGCAGAAGACGGCCTGAAGGACATGCAGACCGGTGGATCAATTTTAAGGATGGACAAAACAGCAGAAGGAATGCTCCATATTCCATCCCCACAGATCAGCCCGGACGCCGCTGCTACCGCGTAATCATCGGCGTCCCTCCGGTTCACCTTCTGCCACACGAACAAGATCACCGTCCCAACGAACATGTCCACCCCGAAGAACGCACCGATGTAGAACGGCACAGCCATCGCCATCGGTATGGGGATAATCCTCGATGCACTGGCGGGCGACAGATCCCTCAGGAGATTGACGGCCAATGACGCCAAAAAGAATGCGCAGCAGATCTGGAGACAGTACTTGGGCAGGGAGCCAAAACCTTCGACCCCAAGAATGGCCATCTCCCTGAAGATGATGGCAAACGGGGCCTTGTACTCCCCATCAGGGTTGCCGATATCGAAGGCTGTCCAGAAGAGCCACAGCGTGAGCGGAGCAATGATGCATCCGAGCGCAACCCCAGTTAGCTGGGAGACGAACATTGACCGCGGCGAGGAGAGGGTGAGGTAGCCACACTTGAAGTCCTGCATGAGATCTGCCGCAGAGCAGGCAATTGACATGATGATGCCACATGCTGCAAGGCCAGCGATGACACCACCATTGTTGCTGCCGACAAGGGAGGCAAATAAAAAGAGGGCAATCTTGCCATAGGTGGGCGCAAGGTTCAAGTTCGTCAGGCCCATCCCGTAGGAGTTGCAGAAGGCAACGGCAGGAGCAAGGAAGTAGCAGGCAAGCACAAGATACCACTTCAGCTGGGGAAATATGGAGGGCACAGCTGCTGTGGATATTGCTGCGAGCAAAATGTAACCAGAAACAGCAAAACTTGTGGGTATGCTATCTTTGAAGAACATCTCAGTTTGAAGCGTATCATCCATTAATGGTTTAGAGCTCTCATTATCTGAAAAAATACAAAGAAACAAGCTGAATGCAAAAAGTTTGAACAAATCATTCAGGAAGATGATATCCTGCAAGCAAATACTTGACACAACTGTACTACAAGAAACAAAAAGGTAAGATTTTATGAATCAGTGAAGAAGAATTAATGGATTATATATTACGGAAGTCCACTTTGCCTCATAGGTGTAGATGCACTCATTGTCTAAAAAGCATATTTCAAAATGTCTAAAAATTTCGAAATAAATTCCAGCTGTACATCCAGACATTCTATGTTCGCACACAAAGTTTCGTCTAAAATGATTTTTTTGTGGCCTGTGTAAAAAAGAAAAATTTGATGCTCCAAAATAGCTTTTCACGAGACATGTTTTTCTCTTTTTACACAGGCCATAGAATGTATTTTTTCCACAATACTTTGTGTGAGAACATGGAATGTTCAGATGTACACACAGAACTTTTTCCAGGATTTAATGAAATTTTGAAGTACATTTAAAATACATTTTTCATAATGGGTGCATCTAGACCTATGAGCCAAAACACAACGTCCTGTATATTGTACAATTAATTCCCTCTGGCCACAACTTCAAGTCATAAAATGGCAGACATGTTGAATGACTACAAAGGCACAATATTATATAGCATGACTTATTGCGGAAATTCGCTTTGGAGCTCAGGTGTCATGGAGCTCTTTATTTTTTGAAGTTTTAAAAAAAATTCTAGACATATATAATGATGTACTCTACCAGCATACAAAATCTCAACCCTAAATACCTTATATTCTGGGATTAACAAAAATGACAAATTTGGGCATTTCGAGGTGAGATTTTATCGTGTTGGTAGATTACATTATTTCATACATCTAAATTTTTGCTCGGAATTTTTTGAAACTTTGAAACACCATTTTGAATCGTTCAAAAAACGAGCTCCATGTAGTGCTCCGAAAATCCGCAATCCACTTTTTGATGTTACCTTGAAGAGGTTGAACAAGCTGATCACGTTGTTTTGATTGCGCGTTGCAGATTTCTCTTGCAATGATAACAAAGATTTTTACCAAGTTGTAGAGGCCATCTCCAAGTATGATCGAAATTGCTACAAAAACCTACATGGATAAGCATCATTATGAAGAAAATCAAGCATGGCCATGTTACATTATGTTTCCTACTACGAAATAGCTACCAAAAACTGAAGAAACAAATCCACATGTAGCCCATTTTACTCGCATGGCATTGACTACAGATCACATGAAAGGTGTTCGCAGAATGAATCTCTTCAAAATAAGTGCTTGGGATGAATTTCACAGATAATCGCAGACTTAGTGCAATCGCATCCAAATTAAAACTGTCATAAACCAAATGACTATAAGAAATACATAATTGCATATATGTACCTTATAACCATAAAGGCCTCTGAAGTCATTGCTACTAAGGTTATCTGGGTACCAATCACCAGCTTTTGTAGTGATAAATGGCCAAAGAAACCCCCAGGATATGACTGACCCAAGAAAGACTGAGCAATTAACAATGTGGGGAGAAATAAGACCATACCCAACATAACTAGGATTGAAGTCAAAAAAGAACCTGCAGGAATGTGATAAACATAACTTCAGAGTTCAGATAAATGGTCATTCTTAACTTGGATCACACATTATACATATCATGCGACTTGTTTTCAAGCTTGAATAGGTAGACTAGTACATGTTGCTACCCAAATAATCATATATACTTACTATGACATGAATTTGACATTTGAGACACAGAAGCACACATGTGGCAAACTAGTCATTAGCAGCATAACTTCTTTTCTTCTGCATTTGAGAATGTCACTAGCACACTAAGTTGTAAGGTATGTCACTGAAGCTTCAGTTGTGATACTGGGAAGAACAAAAATAAGCTCGTTGATTATACTGTATGTTTAGTTCTCTAAGATCCCAGATAACCCCAAATGATCATGAAAATTAGCACAAAATAATCCGGAGCTATAGCGCAAGAAAGAAATGTCAATACAAATAAAATGGTGAGTATATGAGCTGGAAGTAACAAATGAAGCCCACAAGCATCATACATAGCCTTGTTGCAACTAATCGGTCCAGTTCCAGTGCCCCGTGTAGAGAAGAAGAGGGTGCAGGGGAGAAAAACATTGAGAGCTTACGTGTTCTTAAAAGCTTCAGGTCCAAATGTTGGAAAATTGTCAAAGCCGCAAGAATCACCAACTCCACTGAAGAACCACTTAAAGAAGCTCCAGCCAAAACTAAGGCCCATGAACTTTACAAGGCAATGGACTTTCTTTCTGTAAAACAACATAACAACTTACAAGAACACAAAAACATGTGAAATAGGACAAATAACTACATAATTTACTTGACATATGAATACAATAAACATGAACGAATTTTAACAAGAAGTTAGCAAGCCATTTGTAGTTTTGTAGTAGCACCCATGCTAAGAATCATGTCCCAAAACATAGATGTTTTATCATGCATACATGCACAATTGTCTACTCCAAATTATAAAGATGAATTATTTACATCACCCATCATGTCTAAAGCCTAGATGCCTCACTTTAGCGCAAGTGTTTTTCTTCGGAGTTCAGAATATATGCATAGCCAAATGTAGTGATAACAGATGCAAGTTTGCATGATTTTGTACCAGGGAAATTTTGTGATTAGGCATTATAGAGAGCATGGCATGCATATCCTCAAAATTGGTTATCCAGTGCAGAATAAATTCCGATTGTGTACAGTATGGTTCAAAGACTTGTAAAGTTGTAAACATGCATCATAAAAGGATATTGTGCCCAATTTTAAAAAGTTAGCTAAGTAGGAGTAATTGGCAATAGCCATACCCTGTAAGATCAGCTTCTTTTTCTCCATGCAAGCTATTAATCATGAGAGCTGTAGCTGTCCCACCAGGAAATGCAAGCTTGTAATCAATCACCAATACCTGCAGTACTTCAGTTGAGAAACAACACCATAACCGTGTACTTTATAGCTAAGGGTAGAAAACTATCAGCCTACTTGGTTTTTTCATACAACAAAATACAAACTTGTCTACATCTTTCACAAAATCTGCAGCAGCCATTGCGCGACACCTCAGGAGAAGAAAATAAACCTTTCGCAGGATGACAATAGCAAATGGCCCGAGGAGAGCAATGAGAAACAGGAACCCGATCATCCAACCAAGCGAAGGATCTTTAACATCTTCCACTCGGTTACCCGGATAGTCAGGTCCGACGAGCTCATACGTCTTCCTGTCCATCGCGAAGATATACGACGCCGAGCACCCTACGAACAAGGAATATTCACTAAACTGAACATTCGAGAAATTGACTGCGAAATGTTGCAAATTAACACTGGAATATAAGCTGCTGGAGTGAGAGATGCTGTCTCCTGACTCGGAGCATGGCAAGTGAGCCGCGTGCGTACCGCTAAACGCGAGGCCGGCGCAGGCGATGGCGCAGGTCTGGATGACGGTGTTCTCCTGCCTGGTGAACGGGCTCCCGCGGCCGAACCCCAGCCTCCCGGCGGCGGCCCGCCACGCCGTGGTGAGGAAGTAGGAGAGGAGGCCGGAGGCGACGTTGAGGGCCGGGATGACCCCGACGGTGAGGTTGAGGCGGTGGATCACCACGCACAGCAGCGTCCCCAGCGCCGCGGCCACGGCGACGCCCCGGAAGGTGAGCTGCTCCCTCCATGGGGGGACGCGTGTGGGACCGGGCAGAAGGAGCTGGGAAGTTGCGGCGCCGGCGGCGAGGTCTCCGGTGCGGAGGAAGGGGGATGACGCCGTCGTCTCTGGTGTTTCGATTTCAATGTCGTCTAGTGTTCGCATGTTTATTTATTTTTTAATTTTAGGAGAGAAATCAGGATCAGCAAAGTAGGCTCGTGATTTGTATGCTTGCCACCACGCAGCAGTCAACTGCAGAAGCAACTCATTCGAGCAAAGCCCGGCTTTAAATTAATAAAGCCCCCGGCCAACAGAGTTTCACAACGATACCACCACACAAAGATAAACAGCCCGCAGCACGAAGGCTGGGCACACACAAAGGGTCTCACACAGATAGCCAGCAGCACGAAGGCTGGGCACACACATCATGTCTGAAGGTAACCTAGAAACGAACGCATATGGTCCGGCGAAGAAGGAGACTCAAACCAACACGTCCTCCACAGCATCCCGTGTCACCGCGTGAAGGGTCCGGATCTTCTCAATCGCCCTCTGAATGTCTTCCCGGTCCGTCCGTCTAGCCACTGGTTTCCACACTTGGAGATACATAGACAGTTTATAGAGGCAATCAGCCGGCTGGGAAGGGAAGATCCCCTCTATTGTGAACTTGTTCCTTAAATCCCACAAAGTTCAACAAAGGGCTGCACAGCAGATCCCCAGGACGCGCTTCATCTTTGTAGATTGGTTGTGTAAGGTTCTACAAACATCCGCAAAGCAAGAGGGTTTCCACGTACATGATAGCAGTTCCCGAACTGCGCTCCACAAGAATTTGGCTAGCCCACATTCAAAGAAGATGTGATTGGTGTCTTCGAACTCTCCACAAAGGGCACATCTACCCGTGGAGGGGCCTCGACGTTGCCGAATATTGGCATTAGTCGGAAGGCGTTTCCGCGCCAGTTGCGAAAGGAAAATGCGGATTCGAGAGGGGATCGCAAGATGCCAGATGGCACCGAAGAACTTGGAGGGGTTACCTTCGCAAAGTTTGCGGTATAGCGAGCGGACTGTGAACCTCCTCGAGGGTTCAAGGACCCATGACATGCAGTCAGGGGTAGCCGCCGTCCGAAGGGTTTCAATTTCCCGCATTAGGTTGACCCACTCAACTCTTTCTATAAGACCCAACGCCCATCGAAAGGGGATGAACCAGCCTGTGTCGGTCCAGAGGCTTGCCACGGAGGCCTCCTGAGCCTCCGCAATGGCAAAAAGGTTGGGGAAGCGATCTTGTAGCTTACCAGATCCCATCCACCAATCTAGCTAGAAATGGGATGAGGACCCATTCCCGACACGGTGTTTCGCCCCCAAGCGTAACACCGACTTGATCTTCTGGAGAGCTCTCCAGAATTGGGAGCCTGGGCTAGGGGGGTCGACCCAGATATCTCTGTCCTGGAGGTACTTCCCGCGGATAATGTCCGCCCAAAGACCATTCTCTCCCCCGTAGAGTCTCCAAACCCATCTGTCCATGAGACAAGTGTTCATGAGGTTCGTGTCAATGGTGCCTAGACCCCCCAAGATCTTCGGCTTACACATGGCCGACCACCGCACCCAGTGGTATTTGTTGCGACTCCCGTTAGCGTTCCAGTAGAAGCGGGAACAGTGTCTATCAAACTGCTTATGGATCCCTTTGCCCAAGAGACAAACACCCATAGCATGCATAGGAAGGCTGGAAAGACAAGCGTTAATAAGCGTGAGTCTAGCGGCGGAGGACATAAACTTACCCATCCAGGGGTCCGCGCGCTTTTCCACCTTGGCGGTAAGGGATTGCAAGTCCCGAGCAGAGAGTGTCCGGTCACTAATCGAGAGACCAAGGTAGGTAAAGGGGAAGGAGCCCCGTTTACAGTTCAACATATTGGCAATACGCTGGCTCTCGAAGTCCGTAGTCCCCAGAACCATGACCTCACTCTTGTGGAAGTTAATACAAAGCCCAGACATGCTCTCGAAGCAGAGCAAGAGAAACTTAAGGTTGGCAATGTCTAGATCGTCCGTCCGCACCATGATGATCGTGTCATCGGCGTATTGTAGGTGCGTTACCATACTGTGCGGGAGGACCCCATGAATATGTCCCACCTCCTTAGCTTGGTCAAGGATGGCCGCTAGAGCTTCGACAACATAGTCAAAGAGTAAGGGCGAGAGGGGATCTCCCTGGCGGACACCCCGTCCGTTACGGAAGAAGTTGCCAACTTCTCTGTTGATGGTAATAGCCGTTTGGCCTCCCTTGACCAGACCCATCGCCCGATGAATCCAGCCGGGGTCAAATCCTTTGCGGGTTAGGACCTCGCGGAGGAAGCACCAGTTGACCCGATCATAGGCCTTTTTGAAGTCAAGTTTCAAGAAAAATCCCCCAAGTTTCTTGGATTTAGTCTCGTGGACTATCTCTTGCAGGGAAACAACCCCTTCGTGGATAAGCCGACCTTTGATGAAGGCCGACTGGGTGACACTAATGGTACGGTGGGCAATCGGAGAAAGACAAATAGCATAAGCTTTGGCAACGAACTTGAAGATAACGTTTATGAGCGCGATAGGTCTAAACATCCTGATGTCGTCAGCACCGTGAACCTTAGGGATGAGAGTCAAGATCCCGAAGTTTAGGCGGGCGATATCCACTCTCCCAAGAGCGAAGTCATTGGCGATGGCTAAAACAAAAGGTTTTAGGAACCTCCGGAATGTCTTGAAGAACACTACCGGCCACCCATCCAGGACCGGAGCCGTGTCCACTCTCATGCTAGCGAGGACTAAATCCATCTCCTGCTCGGTGAAGGAGAGCATAAGGCCATCGTTATCCTCGTCCGAGACCCGCTCCAACGCAGCCCAGGTAGTGGGGCTCAAGGTAAACAAACCCTGTTCCCCGGGGACCCCCATTAATTTACGATATAAGTCATAAATATGAGTCCGCAACGCGTCAGGCTACAAGATGACCCTCAAGTCAGTGGAGAGGCGCGAGATGGCGCATTTACGCTTCCTCCCGTTAGCCATGGCATGGAAGAAATCAGTATTGGCATACCCTTTGAGCAGCCAAGTTAGGTGGCTGCGTTGGCGCCAGTAAACCTCCTCCAGCCGAGCGAGGTGCGAGAGCTGACCCTCGAGGTGGTAGCGTGATGCGCGTGAGACACACGTCCGTTGGGAACCCCAAGAGGAAGGTGTGATGTGCACAGCAGTAAGTTTTCCCTCAGAAAGAAACCAAGGTTTATCGAACCAGTAGGAGCCAAGAAGCACGTTGAAGGTTGATGGCGGCGAAGTGTAGTGCGGCACAACACCAGGGATTCCGGTGCCAACGTGGAACCTGCACAATACAACCAAAGTACTTTGCCCCAACGTAACAGTGAGGTTGTCAATCTCACCGGCTTGCTGTGAACAAAGGATTAACCGTATTGTGTGGAAGATGATTGTTTGCGAAGAACAGTAAAGAACAAGTATTGCAGTAGATTGTATTTCAGATGTAAAGAATAGGACCGGGGTCCACAGTTCACTAGTGGTGTCTCTCCCATAAGATAAATAGCATGTTGGGTGAACAAATTACAGTTGGGCAATTGACAAATAAAGAAGGCATAACAATGCACATACATATATCGTGATGAGTACTATGAGATTTAATTAGGGCATTACGACAAAGTACATAGACCGCCATCCAGCATGCATCTATGCCTAAAAAGTCCACTTTCAGGTTATCATCCGAACCCCTTCCGGTATTAAGTTGCAAGCAACAGACAATTGCATTAAGTATGGTGCGTAATGTAATCAACACAAATATCCTTAGACAAAGCATCGATGTTTTATCCCTAGTAGCAATAGCACATCCACAACCTTAGAACTTTCTGTCACTATCCCAGATTTAATGGAGGCATGAACCCACTATCGAGCATAAATACTCCCTCTTGGAGTCACAAGTATCAACTTGGCCAGAGCCTCTACTAGCAACGGAGAGCATGCAAGAACATAAACAACTCATATATGATAGATTGATAATCAACTTGACATAGTATTCAATATCCATCGGATCCCAACAAACATAACATGTAGGATTACAAATAGATGATCTTGATCATGATAGGCAGCTCACAAGATCGAACATGATAGCACAATTAGGAGAAGACGACCATCTAGCTACTGCTATGGACCCATGGTCCAGGGGTGAACTACTCACACATCGATCCGGAGGCGATCATGGCGATGAAGAGTCCTCCGGGAGATGATTCCCCTCTCCGGCAGGGTGCCGGAGGCGATCTCCTGAATCCCCCGAGATGGGATTGGCGGCGGCTGCGTCTCTGGAAGGTTTTCCGTATCGTGGCTCACGGTACTGGGGGTTTCGCGACGAAGACTATATGTAGGCGGAAGGGTAGGTCAGGGGGCGTCATGAGGGGCCCACACAACAGGCCGGCGCGGCCAGGGCTTGGGCCGCGCCGCCTTGTTGTGTCGCCACCTCGTGGCCCCACTTCGTTTCCTCTTCGGACTTCTGGAAGCTTCGTGGAAAAATAGGCCCCTGGGCGTTGATTTCGTCCAATTCCGAGAATATTTCCTTACTAGGATTTCTGAAACCAAAAATAGCAGAAAACAGCAACTGGCTCTTCGGCATCTCGTCAATAGGTTAGTGCCGAAAAATGCATAATAACGATATATAATGTATATAAAACATGTGAGTATCATCATAAAAGTAGCATGGAACATAAGAAATTATAGATACGTTTGAGACGTATCAAGCATCCCCAAGCTTAGTTCCTACTCGCCCTCGAGTTGGTAAACGATAACAAAGATAATTTCTGAAGTGACATGCTATCATAATCTTGATCAATACTATTGTAAAGCACATGAGATGAATGCAGCGATTCGAAGCAATGATGAAGACAATGAGTAAACAACTGGATCATATAGCAAAGACTTTTCATGAATAATACTTTCAAGACAAGCATCAATAAGTCTTGCATAACAGTTAACTCATAAGCAATAAATTCTTAGTAGAAAGCTTTGAAACAACACAAAGGAAGATATAAGTTTCAGCGGTTGCTTTCAACTTCAACATGTATATCTCATGGATAATTGTCAACACAAAGTAATATAACAAGTGCAATAGGTAAACATGTAAGAATCAATGCACACAGTTTACACAAGTGTTTGCTTCTAAGATAGAAAGAATAGGTAAACTGACTCAACAATAAAGTAGAAGAAAGGCCCTTCGGAGAGGGAAGCATGGATTACTATTTTTGTGCTAGAGCTTTTCATTTTGAAAACATAGAAACAATTTTGTCAATGGTAGTAATAAATCATATGAGTTATGTATAAGATATCTTATAAGTTGCAAGCCTCATGCATAGAATACTAATAGTGCCCGCACCTTGTCCTAATTAGCTTGGATTAACAAGGATTATCATTGCATAACATATGTTTCAACCAAGTGTCACAAAGGGGTACCTCTATGCCGCCTGTACAAGGGTCTAAGGAGAAGGTTCGCATTGGATTTCTCGCTTTTGATCATTCTCAACTTAGACACCCATACCGGGACAACATAGACAACAGATAATGGACTCCTCTTTTAATGCTTAAGCATTCAACAACAGTTAATATTTCTCATAAGAGATTGAGGTTTTGTGTCCAAACTAAAACTTCCACCATGATTCATGGCTTTAGTTAGCGGCCCAATGTTCTTCTCTAACAATATGCATACTCAAACCATTTGATCATGAAAATCGCCCTTACTTCAGACAAGACGAACATGCATAGCAACTCACATGATATTCAACAAAGGTAAAAGTTGATGGCGTCCCCAGAAACATGGTTACCGCTCAACAAGCAACTTATTAAGAAATAAGATACATAAGTACATATTCTTCACCACAATAGTTTTTAAGGCTATTTGTCCCATGAGCTATATATTGTAAAGGCAAAGAATGAAGTTTAAAGGTAGCACTCAAGTAATGTACTTTGGAATGGCAGAGAAATACCATGTGGTAGGTAGGTATGGTGGACACAAATGGCATAGTTTTTGGCTCAAGGATTTGGATGCACGAGAAGAATCCCTCTCAATACAAGGCTAGGCTAGCAAGGTTGTTTGAAGCAAACTCAAGTATGAAATGGCGCAGCAAGACTCACATATGAACATATTGTAAGTATTATAAGACTTTACATCGTCTCCTTGTTGTTCAAACACCTTAACCAGAAAATATCTAGACTTAGAGAGACCAATCATGCAAACCAAATTTTAACAAGCTCTATGTAGTTCTTCATTAATAGGTACAAAGTACATGATGCAAGAGCTTAAACATGATCTATATGAGCACAACAATTGCCAAGTATCAAATTATTCAAGACATTATACCATTTACCACATGTGGCATTTTCCGTTTCCAACCATATATCAATGAACGAAGTAGTTCAACCTTCGCAATGAACATTAAAGATAAGGCTAAGAACACATGTGTTCATATGCAACAGCGGAGCGTGTCTCTCTCCCAAACAAAGAATGCTAGGATCCGATCTTATTCAAACAAAAACAAAAACTAAAGCAAACAGACGCTCCAAGCAAAGCACATAAGATGTGATTGAATAAAAATATAGTTTCACTAGAGGAACCTGATAATATTGTCGATGAAGAAGGGGATGCCTTGGGCATCCCCAAGCTTAGATGCTTGAGTCTTCTTGAAATATGCAGGGATGAACCACGGGGGCATCCCCAAGCTTAGACTTTTCACTCTTCTTGATCATATTGTATCATCCTCCTCTCTTGACCCTTGAAAACTTCCTCCACACCAAACTCGAAACAAACTCATTAGAGGGTTAGTGCATAATTGAAAATTCACATATTCAGAGGTGACATAATCATTCTTAACACTTCTGGACATTGCACAAAGCTACTGAAAGTTAATAGAACAAAGAAATCCATCAAACATAGCAAAACAGGCAATGCGAAATAAAAGGCAGAATCTGTCAAAACAGAACAGTCCGTAAAGACGAATTTTACAGGGGCACTTAACTTGCTCAGATGAAAATGCTCAAATTGAATGAAAGTTGCGTACATATCTGAGGATCACGCACGTAAATTTGCAGATTTTTCTGAGTTACCTACAGAGAATTCTGCCCAGATTCGTGACAGCAAGAAATCTGTTTCTGCGCAGTAATCCAAATCTAGTATTGACTTTACTATCAAAGACTTTACTTGGCACAACAATGCAATAAAATAAAGATAGGGAGAGGTTGCTGCAGTAGTAACAACTTCCAAGACTCAAATATAAAACAAAAGTGCTGTAGTAAAATGATGGGTTGTCTCCCATAAGCGCTTTTCTTTAACGCCTTTCAGCTAGGCGCAGAAAGTGTGAATCAAGTGTTATCAAGAGATGAAGCATCGACATTACCTCTGGCTTTACGCCTACCCTTCTTATTCTTTTTCTTACTCTTTGGTTTAGGGAACACATGTCTACCTCCCTGTGTAGAGGTGAATTTTAGGGTGCCTCCTCCCACATCTATGATTGCTCCCAATAGTTTCAGCAGGGATCTTCCAAGTGTGATTTGTCCTGTTCCTACACATTCAATAACAAGATAATCAGTGGATACCGTTTTTCCAAGAATGGTTGTATGCACACCCTCGGCTATTCCCTTAGAAATTATAACAGAGTTATCAATAAGAGTTATTCCTTCTCCTTCTTCAACGAGTCCCCAAAGTGTCAAAGATTCGTAAATACTCTTAGGCATAAGACAAAATTCAGACATAATATCACAACGGGCATGAAAAGTTTCACCACCAATAATAACTTTAATAGTAGGATCCCACATTGAAGGTTCAGAGTTCACTAAAACTTGATCAAGACGGTTACGAACATAACTATAATTTTCTTTCAAGCAAGATGCACTTATCTCAAGAGTGTTTAATCTATTATAAATGCTAATAAGAGCTGAATCAAAGTTATTAGCTGAACTATGTGATGCAACCAATTTTTTATGGCATTAAAAGCTTGATCATCATTGCAATGAAGGAAATCTCCTCCTACTACAGCATCCAAGGCATATCTATAGCGAATCATAAGCCCAAAATAAAAATTACTAAGGAGCAGACTTAGAGTCATTTGAGGTTCAACTTTACGATAAGAATCAAAAATTCTAGACCAAGCATCTTTAAAACTCTCCTCATTCCCTTGTTTAAAAGTAAAAACTAATTCCTCAGGTGAAGAAGTAACAGGTACAGAGCTAGACATGATAACAAAAGTAAACTAAATGCAAGCAACTAATTTTTTTTGTGTTTTTGATATAGAGAGCAAGACAGTAAATAAAGTAAAACTAGCAACTAATTTTTTTGTGTTTTGTTTTAGTGCAGCAAACAAAGTAGTAAATAAAGTAAAGTAAAGCAAGAAAAAAACAAAGTAAAGAGATTGGAAGTGGAGACTCCCCTTGCAGCGTGTCTTGATCTCCCCGGCAACGGCGCCAGAAAACAGTCTTGATGCGCGTGAGACATACGTCCGTTGGGAACCCCAAGAGGAAGGTGTGATGTGCACAGCAGTAAGTTTTCCCTCAGAAAGAAACCAAGGATTATCGAACCAGTAGGAGCCAAGAAGCACGTTGAAGGTTGATGGCGGCGAAGTGTAGTGCGGCGCAACACCAGGGATTCCGGTGCCAACGTGGAACCTGCACAACACAACCAAAGTACTTTGCCCCAACGTAACAGTGAGGTTGTCAATCTCACCGGCTTGCTGTGAACAAAGGATTAACCGTATTGTGTGGAAGATGATTGTTTGCGAAGAACAGTAAAGAACAAGTATTGCAGTAGATTGTATTTCAGATGTAAAGAATAGGACCGGGGTCCACAGTTCACTGGTGGTGTCTCTCCCATAAGATAAATAGCATGTTGGGTGAATAAATTACAGTTGGGCAATTGACAAATAAAGAAGGCATAACAATGCACATACATATATCATGATGAGTACTATGAGATTTAATTAGGGCATTACGACAAAGTACATAGACCGCCATCCAGCATGCATCTATGCCTAAAAAGTCCACTTTCAGGTTATCATCCGAACCCCTTCTGGTATTAAGTTGCAAGCAACAGACAATTGCATTAAGTATGGTGCGTAATGTAATCAACACAAATATCCTTAGACAAAGCATCGATGTTTTATCCCTAGTAGCAATAACACATCCACAACCTTAGAACTTTCTGTCACTGTCCCAGATTTAATGGAGGCATGAACCCACTATCGAGCATAAATACTCCCTCTTGGAGTCACAAGTATCAACTTGGCCAGAGCCTCTACTAGCAACGCAGAGCATGCAACAACATAAACAACTCATATATGATAGATTGATAATCAACTTGACATAGTATTCAATATCCATCGGATCCCAACAAACACAACATGTAGGATTACAAATAGACGATCTTGATCATGATAGGCAGCTCACAAGATCGAACATGATAGCACAATTAGGAGAAGACGACCATCTAGCTACTGCTATGGACCCATGGTCCAGGGGTGAACTACTCACACATCGATCCGGAGGCGATCATGGCGATGAAAAGTCCTCCTGGAGATGATTCCCCTCTCCGGCAGGGTGCCGGAGGCGATCTCCTGAATCCCCCGAGATGGGATTGGCGGCGGCTGCGTCTCTGGAAGGTTTTCCGTATCGTGGCTCTCGGTACTGGGGGTTTCGCGACGAAGACTATATGTAGGCGGAAGGGTAGGTCAGGGGGCGTCACGAGGGGCCCACACAACAGGCCGGCACAGCCAGGGCTTGGGCCGCGCCGCCTTGTTGTGTCGCCACCTCGTGGCCCCACTTCGTTTCCTCTTCGGACTTCGGCATCTCGTCAATAGGTTAGTGCCGAAAAATGCATAATAACGACATATAATGTATATAAAACATGTGAGTATCATCATAAAAGTAGCATGGAACATAAGAAATTATAGATACGTTTGAGACGTATCATAGCGCAGCGCCCAACACTCCTCATCAAGACCCAGCGTGTCAGCCTGGGCATCGAGGGCCTGAATCTGCGCCAGGAGGTCCTGCTTAAGGTCACGGGCCTCCTTACCGAGGTTGGCGCCCCACCCTTTGAGGAATTGTCTCAGGCCCCCCGAGACCCGGTTCCAGCGGTCAATGGAATCCGCACCAGGGACGGACTCCGCGGCTAACTCGTTCCACTTGGAAGTGACCAGGCTGACGAACTCCGGACGCTCCAGCCAACTCTTCTCAAAGAAGAATCTCGGACTACGTTTTCTAAGCTCCTCCCCGGAGCTCAGGATGAGGGGAGAGTGATCCGAACCAATAATGGTCTCTGCCACCAGGGTGCACAGGGGAAAAGGGTCTCCCAATCCGTGGACATAAAGACTCTGTCCAAGACACAGCGAACCGGGTTCAACTGTTTGTTAGACCAGGTATATCTCGCACCAGTGCGCCTGATCTCTCGAAGCTCCAAGTTAGCTATACAGTCGTTGAAGCTATAGACGCGGGGCCAATTGATGTTCGAATTGTTTTTGTCCCTGAACCCCCTGATCAAGTTAAAGTCCCCACCCACCATAAGAGGCAGGGCAAGCCGAGATGGCCTCTGCAAGTTCCTGGAGGAACGCAGGGGATCGCCGGTGACCAGCTGGGCCATAGACCACAAAAAGTGACCAACGAGAAGACGAGTCTAGTTGAAGGACGTCTACCCGAATGTAGAAGGATCCCCTACTCCAACCCAACACGTCGAAGGAGTCCTCATTCACCCCTAAGAGGATACCTCCAAATCTCCCTGCTGTCGGAACGTCGTGCCACGGAAAGCGGTCGGTAGGGTCGATGCTAAGCAGCTCACTTGCTGAGAAGGAAGACTTGATGGTCTCCTGTAGACCGACAAAGTCGAGCTGTTCTCGGGAGATCAACTCCTTAATCTAGGTGCGGCAGCCCGGTCTGCCGAACCCGCGGATATTGTAGAAGCCAACACGCATTAGGAAAGCGTGGCTTTCTTCCGTCCACGACGGGTTGCCAACATGGCCGAAGAGCTCCTTTTATTGGCTTGAGGAGCAGCCTGGACTGGGACGTCCACCAAGGTCACCTGACCCTCCTCCAAGGTCACTGGTGTAGTCCCATCTACACCGGGCCCCGAGGGCAACGCCACCGCATCAGCGCCCACCTAGGTCGCCTTCTTTCGCAGGGCTGCTTGCGCGAGAAGCGCTTGTGCTGCCTCCTTGGTCCGCACAAGAGAGAGAATCTCCGACTCCGAGTGTTTTTCCGTCATGAAAGATAGCCCAGAATCACGCGCAACAGAGGACAGGTGATCATCGGGAAGGTGGGCTAAGGTTGTGAAAGTACCTTCGAGGTCGAGGTTCTTGGAGGCCGTCCTGTGCTGGGCCCTCTGCATCGCCGACAACGCGGACGCCGGGCCCTGGAGGCGGGCACTCTTCCGCGCCGGGCCGACCGGCACCGTCTTGGTTCTCGTCCTGCGCGGCACCACCGCCGCCTCCACTCCCAAGGTCTCCACCCCAAACACCTGGTCACCGCACTCCCCCAAGAGCACGGCGGCACTGCCAACTCCGGCCTCCACGGACCGGGCACCAGCAAGGCCACCTGGGGACTCCTCCGAGATGTCCGAGTCGTAATCCGACTCGACCGTCACGAGGGTGGAAGAGTCCACCGGCGGCGACGTGGGCACCCCCTCCAGCACCGCCAGCTGTTGCTGTGCCGGCGTAGTGGTGGGTGGAAGCTCAAGGGTGCGCTGCTTCTCCAAGACCAGTTGCGGGAGAGGCCACCCGCCCGCCGAGGAGGGCAGGTTGCTGCCGTACTGGTCCAGGACGGGGTCACAGGGCGCTGAGACGTCAGCCGGGGTGGCCTGCTCCGTAGGTGCAGGCGCCGTGAGGTTCCCCGCTGCTTCCGAGTCCTTCGCATCCGCCTTCTTGCCCTTGTCCTTCTCGCCCACGCGATGCCACTCGTCCTCGTCACCCAGACTGTCATCGTCGTCCTCGTCTCCCATGCTGTCGTCGTCGTCGTTCCGCGGCAGGGCCGGAGGGGGCACAGAGGAGGACGTCGGGGGTTGCTCCACCCGGATTCCCACGTTGAAGCCCTCGTTCTTATGGAAGAGCTGCACCAGGCTGTGGAGCTTGGAGGGGTTCCTGCATGCAATCCGCATGCGGACGGGTGCACGCCGTGCGAGGGAGTCGAGGTCCACCTCGATAGGACAGCCCAGCATCCTCATCCCCTTCATGAGCCTGTCCGCGCGCCTCATCCAGCGAGGGAGACCCGAGATGGTCACCCAAACCTCCTGGAGCAAGTCCGCCGGCGCAGGGTCGACGTCCGCCAGCTTCATGTTGGTCGTGGAGTTGCTGAGCGGAAAGAACAGCTTCCCGCTGCGAGCGCTCATCCGGAGGCAGTCCTGCGACGGGAAGAGGACGGTGAACTCCTTAGCAACCACCTGGGTCACCTTCCAATCCCAGTCGATGCCGATAAGGTGGTGGAGCTCCGCCTCGAGGTCACGAGCCGACAGGGGCAGTCTATCGAACGACAAGACCGCCGCATTGGAGGCCTCCGTCTCCTCGTCCCCTCCTTCCTCGAAGTCGAGGTAGAAGAAACCCTCCCCGAAGATGGCATGTCCCATCAAGCACAACTCCGGGGGTGCAGTGCCCGGGCAATCCGCCGAGAAGTGGCCCTCTTTGCCACAGATGACGCAGAACGGGTCTGTCGTGCACCCTGCCTGGAAGTGGCCGGGGTGGCCGCAGCGGAAGCACTCGACTTTGGACGAGCCCGAGTCTGCCGCCGCCGGAGCTGACGGGGTCAGCTGATTGGATATCGAGGGCTGGCGACGGGGCTGCTGCTGCGCACGCCCAGAGCTTCGTGCCGGTCCACGGCCACGGTGCGGCTCCAGGGGCTGGGAGCCAACGCTCGCCCCCTCCTGCGCGGCACGCAAGGCCTGATCCTGCCTCTTCTTCTCCCTCGCCAACAACCAGGCGGGAGGGGCCTGACCGCCCTGGCCTCCCTGGCCAGTTGCGGACGCGTTCGTCGGATGCCCCGCACCGCGATGGTTCTTGGTCTGGTTGTTGGCGGAGCCGCCACCGCCCGAGCCGCCGCCAGCCGCGCCCCCACCTCGCGCAAGGAGCCTCGCGCGTGTGTCTGCCTCCAGCCGCGCCTCCTCCACCGCCGGGCACTCCTCCAGCCGACGCTTGCCGTTGCCGTTCTGGCCCCTAGCCGCCGCGCCAGGCTACCGCTCCATCCTCACCACCTCAGCGAAGGACCATGAGAAGGGAGTGGGTGGGGAGTGGATGGCGATGGATCTAGCCAGCCGTCGCCACTGTCTGATGTCGAAACGGGAGGCAGGGAACCCTAGCGATAAGTCACGCGACCCATGCGGAACCCACCACCACTTAAGCCTGGGGGAGGCCTCCACCCCGCTCGACGGGCTGAGGTGGGCTCGGCCTAGTGTCGCGAAAGGCAGCACCGTGGTCGGTAGCTCGTGGGCCAGGTCTAGCGGCCCAACCCACGGACGGAGGAGCGGCCCAGGCCCAGGGACCGCCCACAGCGGGAGACGCTCCCTCGCGAGCTCCTCCCTGCCTCGCGGATCCATCCCTAGCGGCGGCGCGTCTCCACCTTGCGATCGCACCACCACCATAGTCACTGCGGGTTCAGACGACGCCGGAGTTGCCGCCGCCGCGCTTGGGGAGGACGGCCGGGGTCTAGGCTCTTGGGGACGGCCCATCGACAGCGGCGCCGCCTCCTCTCCCACAGACCGCCACCAGCACCGGCGGGGAATCTTGAGGCCCTGCCGCCAGGGGCAAAGGCCTAGCGCCGCCTGGCTGTCAGCGAGCCCCCAAGCTCCTGCTCCGCGGCCACGAAGTCGCCATGGGTGACCCCCCGCAGAGCTCCCCGGCGGATCTGGCAGCTCGACCCCGAGGGGATAACATTGTTCATTTTGGTGTGTTTGGATTCTAAGAGAGATTAGTTGTACATACTCCTGCTTAGCCCAGCATAAGTTTTGCCCTCTCCCGCCCCCCTCCCGGGCGGCGGCGGAGGCTCCTCCTCCCCCCGCGCCCTATAGCCACCCGCCGCCCGTCCCTCAGCCGCTGCCGCTGGCCTCGGCCCTGGCCCCCGTGCCTCGGACCCATTCCCGGCCTGGCTCTGGCGGTGGTGGCAACTCCCCCTCCGTCGAATCGACGAGGGGGGAAGAGGGTTTCCACGGCGGCGTTCCATGGGAGGTGATGTAGCGCCGGCGGAGGAAGCCGGGCGTCATGGATGCTTGGCCGGGGCCTGAGGCTCTCCGTCAGTACCCATGGAGGATTCGGTGGAGCGGTGGCGGCCTCCGCCCCGGTAATGGTTCGGCGGCGGTACGCATGATCCACGTCGATGTCCTCTTCCTTGGTGATCCGGCAGGAGGGATTGGCGGCGTGGGGGCTGCTGATCTTGCTTTTTTTGTGTGGCGGTCATCGGGTTGCTCGCATGCGAGGATGATTATCTACCGGGGGTCAGTTTGCTTTGATCTGGTTGGAGAGATGAGTTCCGGAAAGCTCCGCTGGCGATGGAACAATGCTGTTTTTGCCTGCGGTTTGCTGGATCGGGTAGTATTCGGTCGCGCGCACCCATGTTTTTATTCCGACCATTTGGTTCCGGAGGGAGCGGCGCGAAGCTATATTCTGTGTTGACATCAGGCGACTTTTTTGGTCCATGGTGAAGTTAGAAGAAGGAATATCATGAAGGCCGGATTGGTGGACTGGCTAAAGGAGGTTCGAGTCTCCGTGATGCTGAGGGATCTGCTTGGCGTTCCGGGCTCTGCAGTAGTGATATGCTTGTGGGGGCGGTAGCACAGGGGAAGTTCAGAGTCTTACCTCTCAGGGTGAAAACTCAAGGTCTGGCCTTAACTGTTTGTGCCTGGCAATGTTCTTGTTGGAGACATTGTTTTGATAGTGAAGACTATCTTCAGGGTGAAAACCTAAAACCTTTGGTCGAGTGACGACGGCGCAGGTGCACTGTTCCCTTCTTGGAGACGTCGCTTTTAGAGAGTCTGTACTTCAGGTGTTGTCACGGTGGTGGTTGTATTGCTGTTGCTAGGTCTATAAGGCTGGAGCGGGACTTTTATTTCTTAGTTTTCTTTACTCTTTTTTAGCTGTGTGTATTCGTACTGCCATTAGGGTGGGCCGTTGTTGCAGAGACTGGGTGTAATTGGTATCTTTGAAAAGAAGATAAAAATACACTTGTTTCTCCAAGCAGACTAGGTTCAATGAACCTGAAGAGCCAACTGTTTCGTGGTGGCAAGCTGCCAGGCAAACTACTCCGTAGCAAAGATAGATGAACCAACATGTAAAAATCTATACCTAATAATAAAGAAAATAAGGTTTCTTGTTCGTCCGTTTTTATTTACCCTTAAATTTCATCTAAATTACATGTTCTGCCACCGCCGAGTTAAATAACGATTCAGTTAGCTTGTAACAAAAAAAACCAAGCGAACGGCCCATCTTTCCCCAGGCTACCCGTTCCCCTGCAGGCGCAGATCCCTCCGCCGCCAGGAATAGCCCACACAACATCGCGGCGCCAGAGGCGAACGCGAGGCCGGTGGTGGTGCCAAGAGGCAGATTCCCTGCGTTCCCTAGGCTCTGCTTCTCGCGGAGTATCACAGGCGTCGCCGGACCGGGCCGCCGTTGCCGCTGCTGTCCCTTGCGCGGCCGAAGCTGCAGGCCTCGCCGGATCAATACGCCATGTCCAAGAGCTCTGCCTCCCCGTCCTCTTAGTCCTTGAAGGAATCGATTCGGAACACATGGAATCGAGCGAATCGAGCGAATCGTCCGCATCGTCTTCACCTTCGGCCTATCGCCATCACCGTCGATTTTTTGCCCACGCGCTTCACCGCCGCCGCTGAGCATCCTCCGTCGCTCCCGGTGAACGGACGCACCTGTCGCTCCCGTCGTCTCTATCTGGGGTCCTCTATGCCGTCGCAACGCCGTGTGCCGCCTCCTTCCGTTGTGCGACCTGTCTCAGAGCCACCACCCACGGATGTGGTGCGACCCAATAACCCTGGGAAACTATCTCGCCCGGCCAGGAGCCGGCTCCTACCCTGTGCCGTCGCGAGCGCACGGCCAGCGATCCGTACACCCCGCTGTCGTGGCCTGAGGTCAAGAAGAGTCGACGATAGGGGCGTTGATTCCTGGCTGGCCTCGAGGTGGTCACTGGCCACGCGGAAGCAGAGCGCCCGTAGCCTGACGCGAGGGAGGAGTTAGGGGATAACAGAGCAGGAGCAGTGTGCCGTGTGCGCCCTTGCCTACCTTGTGCATCTCCGTAACTCTGTTCTCACTCTGACCTGGCGGAAAATCCTACTAACAAGCGGAGATATGTCAAGGTAAACTAGGGGAGGCAATATTTGGCGGCGACAGCGGTGACTAAGAAGTACTCGCGAGCCATGCGTGCTGCTCTTAAATTCTCTGGGAGGGTTTTTATGGTGATGCTGATGCTTCGGGAGGCCCTACATGCACAAGCATCTCAAAGAGAAAAAGAACAGGGAGATGGCATCTGTGCGTTCGTGAGTGGATGAAAACCAAACACGTGGATGAGAAAAGAAGCCTCACTCTTAGCCAAATTTCAGGTAAGAAATCACTCAAGTCATAATTTCATGGTGATTTTGATCTAATAATATTATTAACCATGTAGAATGAATCATTGGTCTAGCAAAAACCAGCACACCTGTTGTAGCAAATTCTTGTTTTGTGAGAATAGGCGTTCTATTTTCATTGATTTTTGGATCATGGTAGCGGCGCTCAGGCATATTATATGCTATGTCACCGGTGGTGCAACCATGCCCCGAGAATAAGTTATATACAAAGATATTTCTCCAACTAGCAAAAGATGTAGATTAGAAAATATTATAGTTAGCACTGAGTTGTGCATCGCACATTGCAAACAATCAATTGCGATGGAGAATTCTGCGTGTATCGCAACAAAAAATGAAATTAGTTAATCTACCTTTATAGTATAACGATAGGTTATATGCATATATCAACATATAATTCATACCCTTCGAGTCTTCGAGACATCGCTATTGTATCAACTTATGTATATCTGCATATAGAAATAAATTATTCTTCACAATTTCATCAACTTTGGGAAAATTTTGGATCGTGCTAACGACATTTGATCAAAGGTTGTTTTTTCATTCCCCATGCAACGCATGGGCATTTTAACTAGTCAAAAACATAAAGATAGATGAACTAAACAAGTAGCCTACCCAGCTGGACATCATCAACGCAGGATTTCTTTAGGAATAGGAAAATATAGTATCGGAATGTTATACTTTTGAACCTGTATAATTAAGACCATAGATCTTTTTTTGAGATTAAAACCATAGAATTAGCAGAGCCTAGTAAAGTACATACATAGTGATTCCCTAAAAAAAGTACATAGATAGTTGTAAATACTAAATAGGTACATTAATCTCGAAGCAACTTGGTATCAACACGAAATACCGACTACTCGGTCTACAAGTTGCCAAGATTAATAACTCTGAAATTTATCTGATGGCGAAATAGACATTCAGTCCAAAAGGGGATGACATCTTTCACTTCAGGGGTCACACAGAGCTAGACACTCCTGCATCATTCTTCAGGAATAAGTGCAGAGCCCTGAGGGGGCCTCGTGTATTTCTCGTAAATATGTGCTTTAGGACCCTAAAGACAAGCATGTGATTAGATAAATCAAGTGGCCAACATATGAGGTAACAAATGCAGCAAGAGGTATGTAATGCCATTACCGTGAATAGGTTACGTAGCCTAGTTTCCTCAGCTGCTGCAAACTGTAAATGACAATGGGGTTACAAGTCAGCGAATGAACAAAGATGATGAATGCTAAATCTATACGGAACAATTCATAATACGTACGTCAAAGTCATGGACAGGTGGGGGCTCAGAGTATGCCACGGGTGGTAATACAGATCCGCCAAAAGGCAAAAATGCATCCCTCACGTGACCACCAGTGTATGCAGAAGGGTCTTTGGGATGCCTCATATGATCACCGCTTCCATTGTTGATACAGCCATGGCAGGTACCTTCCGTAAAGAAAGTTAATAAACAACAGGGAACAAACACCTAACAACTGAATAATTAGAAGTAATGACAAATGTGCATTAACCAGTTTGAGATATTGCAAAATGTAAAGCTTCAAGGATAATGGATGAGATGATATACCAAGCCAGAAACACATGTATAAAACTATCTAGGTTCATGTTAGTACGAACCACAAACTGAAAAAATTTCATTTGAGATTAGAGTATATACCATTGTCAATAGGTGTAAGCATGCGCAGACAGCTGGGCACCAATTCCTCAAGTTCTCCTTCTCCCTTAGATATTAGTTCGGCAAAGAATAGATCTTCAATGGAACCAACTCCTTTGGCCTGTGCAGTGAAATTGATGTGATAGCACCAGGTAAAGACATCAACCTCACAAATCGATTGGATGCACACAACTTTTTTGAGCTGATATGCAAGATCCTACAATAACAAGCATCGATGCGGTCAGCGATTAATTATCAGATGAATGAGTAAGACAATAAGACGGTGTCAGCACGACATAGGGTGATGGCAGAGCGCAGGGACAGAGAACAAACCTCCACAAGATTGTGATCCTCATTATGCTTGTCCACCAAAGATTGAGCCAACTGATGCATCCAATTACGGGTTATGTCCACTGGATAAAATTCTGGAGGCATCTTCCTTGTGCCATCAGGCCAATATTTACGACGTATTGAACGCATCTCAATATCAGACACCGCACCCAGGAACCTATTTTAGATCAGAGCATTCTATAAGATGTACTATAATTTCTCAAAAGTAGAGAGTACAAGTTGATACTAAGCACCCAGACAATGGTATCAGGTGGACATAGAGTTCAGATAATTTGTTTCAGAGGTTGAAGGGTGGAACCAAACAGCTCCCAATTTGCCTCTATTATAACTAATAATAGTTATAGTCAACAAAAACAGAGCAATCTGAAATTATTATATGGCTGTAAATTATATCAGTGTAGTTCTATATATAAAAAGAAAGCTCCCAAACCCAGTGCTAAGCACTTCTCAGTACGAGGAAGACAGCAAAGCTGAGTAGTCCTGGCAAGAAACTATCCAAGTAAAAGAAATTACGGTTCAGATACCTACAATGCAGTGGCATAGCATTTACATGCACTTTGTTATTTCAACTATGCTTATCACTATGCATTATTTCAACAGCTCAAGTGCTCAACTGATCTCATAAATTTAAATGGCCCCAAAACAGGAAGGTCTTTTGCCTATCAAAGTGTTTTTAGTCCAACCTTAAAGTCATAAGTTTTTTCCCTGATTACTGCTATGGTCATAAACTGCAAAGGTTGAGGAGTACACATAGAACAGGAGAAGTTGAACGACGAAAATCTAGGCGGAAGTTGAGAAACTTACATTTTTGGATCCTCGCGCTCAATCAGATAGCACTCGATACCATCTTGAGCTTCCTGGAGGCTCTGAAATGGCCCACCAACACGAGGATATGTGTGGAAAGATCCCGAGTGATCCATCCTGATGTAGAACATGATACCCCAATCGTTCGATGGCAAGGCATAAATGGGTTGCGCTCCTATTTCTCTGTCTTCTCTACTAACAAAATGCAATGTTTAAGACAGTCTCATAATCATTGAACTGCATGCCCTAAATAAATCATCCCAAAGATCAAGAGATGCTACTTACCTTCGTTCATACGGATTCTCCATACCCGGGCCAGGGTCCGTGTGTTGTGTGGAGATCGATGTCGAATCCGATGGCCTCGTCATCTCTTCTCCCGATCTCTCCTCCTGTTCACGAAGCGATCTGAGCAAGGATTACCGTCCCGTTCCGTTCCCTTGAACAACATATGCATGTATATATACAGAGAGAGGATCCGACACGATCGATCCGTAAAGAACTAGAGCAGCAGATCTACTCGTCTTTCGGCGTCTCTCAAATGTTGGCGCCGACTGGTGGGCCGCGGAAATCGAAGATTTTGTTCCGTCTGCCCGGTGATTTCCTCTTCCTCACGAGCGGAGCGAGCGTGAGGCCGTCACCCCCCATACTGGGCATCCTCGCCGTGCACGCGCCAGCTCCTCCGCCTCCCCGCGGTCGTCGCCGCATCGCGACGCCACCGCCACCCTCATACCGTCCATCCTCGCCACCACGACCCCCTCGCTTAGCCCCCTCGCGGACTCGCTCCTCCACGAGCAGGACCAATTAATGCGCGCAGCTCGCGAGGTCCTGCCGATGAACTCAGCACCTGAGTTTGTTCACGTACGATCGTGTCCTGCGGTAGAGTTACTTGCACACTGCTTAACCGATCTCATCACGTGGCCCTCGCCTCCCAAGGAGTTCTCAAGTTGGTGAGCAGAGCACAGCATTCAGACTACACTGCCTTTCCCCCATTTTCTTGTTATAAATCTCTACTTCACGTTGCAGAATTTCCAGTTCTACTATTGCGTTTAAGATATGCACACATCAAGAGGTACCTTTTCCAAGGCATTACGTTTGATCTGTTTCAATTCATTAATCCTCTCTCGGCACAAATGTTTTTTCGTTGCAGATTTATCCGTTGACACAGCAATTGATTAAGAACCTGAAGGTGGGTGAAACCAATCAATACATGATATGATAGATCCTCTTCGGTGCCAGACACCAGTACTGTTGCCGTGATTTAAAACATGGATTTTGATTGATAATTATGCCCACTGAAGATTGTATATGTACTGCTGTTGTTTCAGCTTTAGAGGTACCAAGATATCAAAATTTTAGATGAAATGACAAGATTGAAATAAGGTGAGAATTGAAGCAACATATCCCTTGCCCTGCCATTTATTTTTCTTGTTCAAATATCAGTAAGTTTGTATAGCTCTTTTATGTGTATTGTTTGTGTCGGCTGCAAAGCTCGCATCAAAAAGTGGGTTCTCTTATATGATTATCCTTTTTTTTTTCTCCATATTCTCCCAGATTTTTATCTCACCGTACACGAACTGAACCACTGGTTGGCTTTCCTTTTATGTAAGTAACTCTCCGAAGTATGTGTGCAGAAACATACATAACTGAAGCTTTCTTATGCTTTTTTGCTACCCCTGTGTCAATTTATTTGTTTGGATGCAGTGAATTAGATCTGGAATTGAATTAGACCGGGAATTCCAAATCCACAATGAAAATGAATTATCTTCCAATTCAAATTCCTGTTTGGGTGTACAACCCATGGAATTTGATGTTTTTTTTAGTTTGGACAATATGAACTTGGCGTATATGTAAAAAAATATCATGTGTAGATTGCAATCTATATATTGTTTGCACATCAAGTAAGTAGAATGCATCAACCAGGAGCAGTGAAAATAAAAATGCATACCACGGTAACATTAAACCGAGACATGATTTCATGTTTGTACCTCTAAGTGGCCTCAGCTGCGTACTTGATACCGAGGACACCTGCATTTAAAAAAGAATACATCATGTTTACAGTACGTACGCCATGACCATTCGGCCAGAAAACAGTACTAGTCCAAGATCGACCCATCCAGAAACTAGGCACAGAACGGCCAAAAACAACCGCTGCCTATCCCCTACCGTCTCCGCTACCGCCGACCGCTGCTGTTTCACGTACAGCCGTCGCCGGGCAGAAACTAGGTTTGGCGCGCGCGGAGGCGGACCAGAGGCGGGTAGGGGTCAGCCAGAGGACACCGGGGATTGGAAGAGCGCGGCTGGGCGGGGAGAGGGAGAGGGAGACGAGGCCTGGAGAGGGAGATGGAGAGGAGGGCGGGGAGAGTACGTACCGTCGCCGGCCGGGCCTGGTCGCCGGAGCCAGCAGGCAACGTCGGGACTCAGGAGGCTGCTCGTATGCGAAGGGTATGTGAGGGGAGGGCGGGAGGCAATTCGGGTCGACCCTCCGAATCATGCCTTCAAGAAAAGAGAGAATTCCTTATATGACACTAGTTCTAAAATATGATGCCTTATGTAACACTCTCAACTTTTTGCTTCCTTCTATATATGGCCACTTGTGTAAAATTTATGCCTCATATTCATATTCAGGTTCATCTTGAGGTTCAACATGCTCAGTTTCAGCTTGAGGTTCAACATGCTCAGGTTCAGATTGAGTTTCATCTTGAGGTTCAACATGCTCAGGTTTAGATTGAGACGTACCAACAGAACTAGATGTATAATAGCTAAGGATGCTCACATGCTTTCTCTTCATTTTAACAAATCTGAAAATATATTGCACATAGATAAATTAACTGGAACTAGCTAGTACATAGTTACAACTTACAAATTTGCAGCAGAGAGATAGCAAAATAATATGAGGATTGGAGAACAAATACCACCGAAGAACGACGCTGTCACGTTGGCGATCCCGAACCCGAATTCCCGATGCTCACTGGCAGCCTGGCAGGCCGGCGCTCCTCTCTCCTGTGCACAGAGGCCGGCGCGCTGCTCAGCCCCGCGCCCCCGCCCAAACTTCGCCGGACGCCGGCTGCCGTCCGCTAGGGTTTGGGCCGTCCGCGCGTGTTCCGCCGTCCGCCCGTCCGCGCGTGTCGTGGCCGCCGGCCCCAGCTTCTGGGCAACGCGGGCGTCGGGGCGTGCTGGTCGTGGGCTCGTGGCCGCCGCCCGCCGGTCCGCCGCCTCGCCTCCCTCCGTCTGCCTCTCCGATGCGTGCTAGGAGCAGGAAGATGCGTCGATACGTGCTTGCTGGCCTCGACTCGATAGGAAGATGCGTGCGTCTGGGCGTCTGGCCGTCTGGGCGAGTTGGGCTGAAGCCTGATGGTGATGGGCTTGGAGATTACTAGTAGTAATTTTTTTTTTTACACTTTTGGAGGGCAGGCTGAAGCCTGTTTAAGCCTGCTAGCTAGCCTCGCCTTTGCTCATATGACACTAGTGTATTTTTTGAGCTAACGGTGTCAACTTTTCACATACAAAGTCAGTTCTTCCCCTGGAGCAATGTGTGACAAAAATTCATGTGACAATATGAGAAACAGTTGTTTAACTATATAAATAAACTAATTATAACTGAAACGATAATTCAAAAAATCGGCAAAACCTTCCCTGTATTTTGATGCCATATCCCCCGCACCTTGCCCGGCCGCCGCGCCTTGTCCGGACGCCATGCCGCGTCGCGCCCGACCGCCACGCCACGCCCGACCGCCGCGCCGCCTGGTTCTCCGGCCGCCGCGCTGCCTGGTTCTCCGGCCGCCGCTAGGGTTCGTAGGCCTGCGGGCTGCTGCTTGTTTGATGCCTCGGGCGTGCACGATTGAGTCGAACGGAAAATTAAGAAATGGGGGTATTTTGGTCTAGCTGAGCAAAAAGTGACGGAATAAATTAACGGAACCGACGGTAGTGTCATATAAGGCATAAATTTTATACAACAAGTCATATAAGGAAGCAAAAAGTTGATAGTGTCATATAAGGCATCAAATTTAAGACTAGTGTCATATAAGGAATTCTCTCTCAAGAAAAACGCTTCGGGGCAGTGTGGGCTGGAATTTAGATCAGTTTCCAGGTACAAATTCCACACGCATCCAAACGATAGAATTAGATAGAATTAGATGTTCCAATTCCAATTGGAAAACACTAACGCTGTGTTTGGATGCACAGAATTAGGCGATGGAATTGAATTAGAAGGGAATACCAAAACCAAGGTGGAAATGAAATGACTCCAATTTCAATTATGTTGTTTGGGTGTGCATGAAATTTGTTGTTAGAATCAAATGATGACACCCAATTCCAATTCACGTTTGGATGTACAAACCATGGAATTTTATGTTTCGTTCAATTCGGTCAATATAAACTTGTGTACAAGTATGAAAAAATAGTAGTATATATTAAAATATTTATAGCAGGAGCAGAACATCTAATCGGTCCATCACAGATTTATTCTTTCATGTTACGACAAAACATCGGCTATGTGTATGCTGAAAAATTTACTAGAACCTGAGGTTCCCTGTAGCTACGAAAAAAGATTTACACTAGAGTAGTACACATCTAATGTATGGCAGCTGAAAAACATGAACTGCACAGGATTTGCCATCCGGCCTCTGTTGCTCAAGTCGCTGGCGTCAAGTTGTGGTGGCCATGAGCCCCTCGCCGGCGTAGAGCACCCGCATTGAAAATGCTCGGCCACAATCTACCCGTCGACTCCCCTGCCCATGACATGCTCGCCCCAGTGCCTCTGCTCGCTCGTCGTGGCTCGGCCGAACACCACATGAACGATGGAGGGCAGGGCGATCCGGCTTGGGTGCTCTCGCCCCTCCATCGTGGCTTCAGGTTCGGGAAGAACGCGTGGAGGGGCGGGAAGCCGGAGGAGGGGCACCTGGCCGCCGGGCTGCAGGTACAGAAAGCATGTGTGGCCGACGGGGACGACTTGCCAAGGCCGCTGGATCAGGATCCCGTGCTCGGAAGAAACCATGTGCGCTAATGGTGGAGGAGGCGAAACCGCTGGTTGCAGAAGGGAGGGGGAGGTGGCCGGAGCAGTTTGAGGTGGGGGAGGTGCCGAGGTGGCCAACGATGCTGGACGAAGGAGATCGAGGGGGGATCTGAGGTTGACCGTGAGGAAGAGGGGAGGGAGAAGAACGAGGAGCGAAATGTTACCGGATCTCCAATTCAGCGCATACGGAGCGGAGGACCTCCGTATTGATCGATGGCAAAATTGCCTTGCGCGCGGGTGGGCTTGGAATTCAGCCAAGTTTCCAGGCTCTAATTTCATATGCATCCAAACATCCGAATTCGGGCCCTTAATTCCAATTCCTCAATTTCAGCCCCAATTCATTACATCCAAACACAGTGTAACGTTTCCCCCTAGGAACAGCTTTCTAATCCTCCGCTCGCCTCGTGCGACGCGTGTCCCTGCGGGGCCAACGTTATCTCTTCCCTACCTCACCTCTTTCTTCCCCACGAGAGAAACCTCTTCTCGCTGGCTCCAATTCCTCTCGCTTCCTCCGCGTCCCCTGCCGATTCTCACGCGCGGCCATGGTGCCGCTGCCGGTACACGCGCAGGTGCCGCGTCCGCTGCCGCTTTTGCCCGCGCATCCATGGAGGCGCGGCCGCTGTCGCTCGCTGTGCAGCCATGTGCGAGCTCGATAGCTCCGCCGCTGCTGCCCGCCGTCGCGTTGTTGATCTCGCCGCCACCCGAAGCGCCCTAGCATCCGTCGATGTCGCGCCCCAGCAGGATCTCACCGCGCGCCGCTCTGTAGCACGAAGTGCGAGCCGGCGCCACCGTATTCCTTACGGGCGCGCCGCTCTCTAGCACCCACTGAAAGGATCGTATGCCGCACCTAGAGGGGGAGGGTGAATAGGTGCTAACCAATTTTTAGTTCTTTTTCAATTTAGGCTTGACACAAAGGTAAATTCTCTAGATATGCAACTAAGTGAATTTACCTATATGACAAGGTTACCAACTAAGCAAGATATAGCTACGCAATATATAGGAGATAGAATAGGATAGAGGTAACCGAGAGTGGAGCACGCGATGACACGGAGATGATTCCCGTAGTTCCCTTCCTTTGCAAGAAGGTACGTCTACGATTGGAGGAGTGTGGTTGCTACGAAAGCCAAACCAACAGCCACGAAGGCTTCACTCAGATCTCCTGTGAGCAACGCCACGAAGGCCTAGCCCACTTCCACTAAGGGATTTCCTCGAGGCGGGAACCGGGCCTTTACAAAGTTCTTGGGGCACACATCCACAACCGAATTGGAGGCTCCCAAATCTGTAACAACACAACAATCAACAACAATACATCAACACAAATCAACTAGGGATCCAAAGAGGAACACTAGCAAGGGGGCCCTCAAACAAATGAGGGGGAAATGTAAATCGCTTCGGTGAGGATGTAGATCGGTGTCTTCTCCTTCGAATCTCCAAAGATCAAGAGCTTTGGTTGGGGAGGAAGGAGATCTTGCAAATCTTGAGTTCTTGAGGTGGCTCTAATGGTGGTGAAGCTTGGCAGATTTTTGTGCAATGATTGAGCAAGGAGCAAGGTAGAAGAAGGGGGTATAAATACCCCCCTCCAAATTCCAGCCGTTGGAGCTTCCGGGGGGGCGGATAATCCGGCCTAAGTTAGGGTCGGATAATCCGGCCCAACCAAAAGTCCGGCCTCTGGGAAAATCCGGCCAAATATCCGGACAAATGTCCGGCCCCTGTTCAGAACCTCATCGCCCCAGGTCGTAAGCCGATTTTGGGGGGGGGGGGGGGGGATATTTTGGAAATATCCGGCCCGGATTATCCGGCCCTGGGGCAAATCCGGGCAAATGTCCGGGCCATGTCCAGGGAGTACTGAGCCACAAATCCTCAAGTCCTTAGCCGGAAATTGGGGGCCGGATATTCTGGAAATATCCGGCCCGGAATATCCGGCACAGTGATCTGTTATTCTGACTTCTTTTTGACACGTCTCACCACATCCATCACACATATATACATGTATCTATATAATCCTTGTACCACTTAGTCAAACATTAGTGTATCACATACATTGACATCAAACACACAAAACATATTATGAGAGATGTTCTTTCAATCTCCCCCTTTTTGGTGTTTGATGACAATATACGGATTTGCAAGAGAATCACTATGGAGAGCAATCATGTTGGCAAAACATAGAGGCACTCCCCCTACATGTGTGCATACAAGTAATTTGCATTTGAATACAAATACACAACACATAGGTGCGAGGTGCCTCAACACAAGTGGTATCCAACATGAGCTCTAACAAGAGACATAGACATATATGAAGTTGAGATAAGGTGGTAGAAATTATACCCATATGGAGATATATAATACGGAGATATAGCATCACACACAATATAATACCCTTGATCACCCATATGGAGATATAGCATCACACACAATATAATAACCTTGATCTCAACATATAGAAATCCGAAGACCTTAACAATGTCTCACACCACATATAGCACATAGTTTTAAACGGAACAAACCAAACCAAATAGTTCAAATAAGAAGGGGAACACAAGCAGTAAAGGAATGATAAACGCATATGCTTGTGCCCAAACCATGCAAATCCCCGAGAGATGTCCTAATAGAACACTTCTCCCCCTTTGGCATCGAGACGCCAAACAGGGAAAAAGCGCGATGCTGCTCGCCCCATGGAGATCACTCGGAGCCCTCTTCGTCCTCGGACTGGTACACCTCTTCCTCTTCTTCATCTTCAGTGTCAGGGGCATCCGGAGAGTTGCGAGTGTAGATGGCCCTCTGAATGCAGTCCTCAAGATCATTCCACGGAACCTGAGAAGAATGCCACCCACTGTAACCTGGGTGAACTGGAGGCTGAGGCGGAGGTCCTTGCTCACCACTGAGCTTATGAAGAATGACCGCCTAAGTATGCTGAATCTCAGAACGCTCTCGGCTGGCCGCATAGTTCTCCTTATGAATCTCAATATTCATGCATAAAATGTGACGCTGAAACCAACTGAGCTTCCTCACTTGCTTCTTCATGGCAGGAAGATCAGCATGGTGAGCAGGAGCAAAACCACTAGTGCGAGCATCTCCCATAAAGGAGTCAGGAGCAGGGGTACCATGAGGAACAAGCTTCTTCTTGTATGCCTTCTTGACAGAGTGCTTCTCCAATGGAAACCGACTCAAGTCTTCATCCATAGTCACAGTGTTGTTGATGAGGAGCTGGATATAAGGTGCATATGGCATGGTGGTCGGGGAGACCATGCAATCATGAATCTCATTGAATATGAAGTCCATAACATCAAGAGAGAAGTCTTCGTCCTCATTGCCATCACGAGCACACTTATAGCTGAGGTGCATAAGATCCACAAGTGCTCCACAGAGTGCATCATTGTTTCCACCACTTGGAGCAATGGTGGCTCGAAGGAAACGGAGCACCTGACCGTAGATGGGAAGGAGCCCCTTGGCAGATCCAACCGCTCCAGATGAGTCATAGAGATTATAAAGCACTGATGACCCACAAGTATAGGGGGTGTATCGTAGTACTTTCGATAAATAAGAGTGTCGAACCCAACGAGGAGCAGAAGGTGTTGACAAGCAGTTTCGATGAAGGATTCACTGTAAATGCTCACAGACAAGTATTCAGGGGGTTTTGATATAGCAGATAAATAAAGTACGAGTAAGTAAAATGCGAGAGAAATAATTGCAGCGAGTGGCCCAATCCTTTTTAGCACAAAGGACAAGCCGGTTTGTTTACTTATAATGACCAAACGTTCTTGAGGACACACGGGAATTTAGTCTAGTGCTTTCGCTTCATACAGCTAATTAATCTTCATTGTTTTGATAAGTGTTGTGTGGGTGAACCTATGCTAATGCACCGCCTGACGAGGCGGTTCCTCGGCAATGCCCACCATGAGGGGCTTGGGTTTTAGAGAAAGGCGACGACGGAAGTTCCGGGAGCGAGGCGGTACACGACGTACCCAGGTTCACGCCCCCGCGGTGGAGGGTCGCTACGTCCTGCTAGCAATCCACTATATGAATATATGTATACAGGGGGCCGCCATAGGCGGAGTTGTTGGATCTAGTCTAGTTCTAATCCGCGGGTTGCGGTGTCTAGGCGTGTTGCCTCTAAAATTATGTTTCTGATTGTGCGTGTCCCTAAGGGGTGCCCCTGCCTGGCTTTATATATCAGCCAAGCTAGGGTTTACAAGAGTCCTAGTAGGATTTGTGTTGGAGTCTTCTTTCCTTGTAGTCCAAGTTGATATTCCTTGCGGGTCCAGCTCGTCGAGTCCTCGTGCTGGTCCACCTTCATAGTTATCACCGGGTATGGAAATGTCGAGTATCCGAAGGGTTATGCCCACGTCAGTAGCCCCCGAGTGTCTGGCCGAAGTGAAGCTTCGGGCAGGGACTAAAGTTGTCTTCGCCGAATGACTTGATCATCTGTTGAACCTTGTGCTCGATGTAGAATTGAAGTTGCTTTTGGTCGGGTGCGCGAAGCGCTCCCGATGGGAGTAGCCCCCGAGTCTATGGGCGGGTGCTTGCACCGCGCATAGACTTAAGTTGTACTACTCGAAGATCTTGATTGTTGATGTCGATGTCTTCTTCTTTGTTGGCGAGGTTGCCGTATTTTTTATCGGGTGCGCGACTAGCGCTCCCGATGGGAGTAGCCCCCGAGCCTGTAAATAAATATGAAATAGTTATGTATAGGGTGTAAAAAATGCTAAGTCAAACACCGTAGACTTTTTCAAGTTCCGAGAACTTGATGCCGATGACTCTGGTGATGCCATAGATAGAGGAATTGATGATTCGGATGATATCCCAGAGGAGCCGATGATTGAGATGATGGCCCAGAGGAGCCGATGATTGGGATGATGGCCCAGAGGAGCCGATGATTCGGATGATGGCCCTGAGGAGCCGATGATTTAGATGATGACCCTGAGGAGCCAATGATTTAGATGCTGGCCTAGAGGAGCCGATGATTGGGGTGATGGCCCAGAGGAGCCGATGATTTTATCGGGTGCGCATCCAGCGCTCCCGATGGAAGTAGCCCCCGAGTTTGGGTACTGATGCTTGCAACCGTGAGTAGACTCAAGTCGAGCAACCCGATGTTTACAGTTTTCTTCAGGTGCCGTTGACACATTGTTGTTTATTGCAAAGGGCAAAACGCACCTTGAGCATCGTTGATGCCATTGTTTGTAAGTTTTTTGGTAGGTACATGTATATGCACTTTTACCGTGTCAATGCCGTTGGCAAATTTTGAAGGAGCAAATCTTAATTGCCCGTTTAAGCGTACGTGTATTCATTGGTCAGCAAATTGTTTGAGTGATCAGCTCGTGTTGCAGGTCTTGCTAAACCCGTTGTATGTGCAACTTTGCTTTCAACCGATGTATGTTCTCACAGCAGCTCCCGACTGTATCGGAAGCACTAACTCTGCCGATGAGCCCGTTGTTCTTTGATATTTCCATAAGTAAAGTATCGAACGTGGGTTGTTTTATATGTATTTCCAGACTCTTGCTATTTACGGCGCTCGTAGAGGCATCTGTAGCAGAGGGAAAGGTCAAGGTCCTTGTTTGTTTCATGATCCTTGCTATTTGCGGCACTCTTTGAGGCATCTATAGCAAAGGAAAAAAGCAAGGTTCCCGAAATAATCTTCAAGGGACCGTGAGCCCAGTGGAATCTTCAAGGGACTGTGACCACAGTCAAATCTTCAAGGGACCGTGAGCCCAGTCGAATCTTCAAGGGACTGTGAGCACAGTCAAATCTTCAAGGGACTGTGACCACAATCAAATCTTCAAGGGACCGTGAGCCCAGTCGAATCTTCAAGGGACTGTGAGCACAGTCAAATCTTCAAGGGACCGTGAGCCCAGTCGAATCTTCAAGGGACTGTGAGCACAGTCAAATCTTCAAGGGACTGTGAGCCCCGAAGTTCGTTGTAACAAGGTTCCTGACGATGCAGTTCGGGTGTCCCGAATTACTGCAATTGTTCAAAACTTGAGTCTTCATATCTTCTCGGGTTCCAGCGAACCGGCGCTCCCGATGGGAGTAATAGTCTTCATATCTTCTTGGGTTCCAGCGAACCGGCGCTCCCGATGGGAGTAATAGTCTTCATATCTTCTTGGGTTCCAGTGAACCGGCGCTCCCGATGGGAGTAATAGTCTTCATGTCTTCTCGGGTTCCAGCGAACCGGCGCTCCCGATGGGAGTAATAGTCTTCATATCTTCTTGGGTTCCAGTGAACCGGCACTCCCGATGGGAGTAATAGTCTTCATGTCTTCTCGGGTTCCAGCGAACCGGCGCTCCCGATGGGAGTAATAGTCTTCATATCTTCTTGGATTCCAGTGAACCGGCGCTCCCGATGGGAGTAATAGTCTTCATGTCTTCTCGGGTTCCAGGGAACCGGCGCTCCCGATGGGAGTAATAGTCTTCATATCTTCTTGGATTCCAGTGAACCGGCGCTCCCGATGGGAGTAATAGTCTTCATATCTTCTTGGGTTCCAGTGAACCGGCGCTCCCGATGGGAGTAATAGTCTTCAAATCTTCTTGGGTTCTAGCGAACCAGCACTCCCGATGGGAGTAACCGCAATAGTTCGAAGATATTCTAGGAGCCCCCGAGTAATTCCAGCGCTCCAGAGAGTGCATCAGGAGAAGATATATCCAGGGCTGAAGAGGATAAGTCCATCGAGTAGTCATAGATGATGAAGAAAATAAATCCACCAATTCGGGGAAAATAAATCCACCGAGAGTACTGGAGGTAACGATGTAATGGCGCCTCCCCAATCATCAGGTGTGGCAAAAGGAAGAGGAACATTCAGGCGCAGTCGAAATAGTTGCGCTGCTAAGGATAGTCCATGTGTCGGGCGCACTCGAAATAATTGCACCATCAAAGAAAGTCCATGCCGGCGGGCGCACTCGAAGTAATTCCGCCACCCAAGATAGTCCAGCGGCGGGCGCAGTCGAAGTAGTTGATGTAGCCACGCGGCGCCTAGCTGACGTGGCCGATGAAGAGGACGCGGTTGACATGGCCGATCCTGCGGCGGGTGAGCATCCGAAACAGTTGATGTAGCCATGTGGCGCCTGGCTGACGTGGCCGATGAAGAGGACGCGGTTGATATGGCCGATCCGCGGCGGGTGAGCATCCGAAACAGTTGATGTAGCCACGTGGCGCCTGGCTGACGTGGCCGATGAAGAGGACACGGTTGATATGGCCGATCCGCGGCGGGTGAGCATCCGAAACAGTTGATGTAGCCACTTGGCGCCTGGCTGACGTGGCCGATGAAGAGGACGCGGTTGATATGGCCGATCCGCGGTGGGTGAGCATCCGAATATATTGAGTCTGCAACGCCGGGTCCAAGACAGGTAATCCCCAAGTGCAACCAGTGCGCGACGGCGGGTGTGGTTGTCCGAGCAGAATAGTCGAGGCTTCGTTTCAGTCTGGTCCTTGTATCGGGTGACGGGAATGTCTGAAACTTGGTTTTTGTCAAATAGATATACACGTATCGGGTGACCAATACTGTGAAGGTGGCGGCGTCCGCTCGTTCTGGTATTTCTTGACGGATTTATTCTAGTATCCCGTCCCATGGTGTTCCTTGCCGCGATTCACTTCGCGTGCTTAGCCAAACCAAGTCTCCTTTCCGTATTTCCTTTGCTGATTCCACGTGATCAAGAAACCAACCCAAGTCTGCCTTGTACGTACAAGGAATCCTAGGAGTGAATTTCCGATCCGATCTCTTCCACGCGCTCGTATGCTGATTTCTTTTCTCTCTCTTAATTGACCTTTCCTTTCCTTTCCTTAGTATATGCTGGCTTGGCTCGTCGAGTCCGATTTTGGCTGCTCCGATTTGGATAGATTGGAAGATGCGATCTTCTCCATTGCTCGAAGCGCGTGTTTCACGGATCGTTGATGTAGATCGGGCGCGCCGCCACCTGCTTGTTGATATAGATCGGCGGACGCGATCAAGGGCTTTTGAGGATCTCGCCCGGATGATAAAATCCAGCGTCGCGTTTCCCACAGACGGCGCCAATTGACGAGGCGGTTCCTCGGCAATGCCCACCATGAGAGGCTTGGGTTTTAGAGAAAGGCGACGACGGAAGTTCCGGGAGCGAGGTGGTACACGACGTACCCAGGTTCACGCCCCCGCGGTGGAGGGTCGCTACGTCCTGCTAGCAATCCACTATATGAATATATGTATACAGGGGGCCGCCATAGGCGGAGTTGTTGGATCTAGTCTAGTTCTAATCCGCGGGTTGCGGTGTCTAGGCGTGTTGCCTCTAAAATTATGTTTCTGATTGTGCGTGTCCCTAAGGGGTGCCCCTGCCTGGCTTTATATATCAGCCAAGCTAGGGTTTACAAGAGTCCTAGTAGGATTTGTGTTGGAGTCTTCTTTCCTTGTAGTCCAAGTTGATATTCCTTGCGGGTCCAGCTCGTCGAGTCCTCGTGCTGGTCCACCTTCATAGTTATCACCGGGTATGGCAATGTCGAGTATCAGAAGGGTTATGCCCACGTCACCGCCCTTCCTAGGACTAATACATACTTGTGATTATACCCCTTGCAAGCATCCGCAACTACAAGAAAGTAATTAAGATAAATCTAACCACAGCCTTAAACTCTGAGATCCTGCTATCCCTCCTGCATCGATATACCAATGGGGGTTCAGGTTGTTGTCACTCCGGCAACCCCACAATTAGCAAACGAATACAAGATGTATTCCCCTAGGCCCATAAAGGTGAAGTATCATGTAGTCGACGTTCACATGACACCACTAGAAGAATAACACCACAACTTAAATATCATAACATTGAATATTACTCAACCATAATTCACTACTAGCATTTAGATTTCACCCATGTCCTCAAGAACTAAACGAACTACTCACGAGACATCATATGGAACATGATCAGAGGTGATATAATGATGAATAACAATCTGAACATAAACCTTGGTTCAATGGTTTCACTCAATAGCATCAATAACAAGTAGAAATCAACACCGGGAGAGTTTCCCCTATCAAACAATCAAGATCCAACCCAAATCGTTACAGCGGTGACGATGTGCAGCGGTGGAGATGGCGGTGACGGTGATGAAGATGGTGGTGCTGATGATGGAGATGATGTCCAGCTCGATGACGGTGACGATGGCGTCGATTTCCCCCTCCGGGAGGAAATTTCCCCGGCGGATTCCTGCCCGCCGGAGAGCTCTTTTCTCTCTGGTGTTTTCCGCCCCGCAGAGGCGGCTGTGACTATTCGCGACTATCCTCTGGAGCTTAGGTTTTCGGGACGAAGAAGTACGCGTAGGAGAGGAGGCTAGAGGGGGTCGTGGGCCCCCTCCTCACAAGGCGGCGCGGCCAGGCCTTGGCCCGCGCCGGCCTATGAGGTGGGCCCATGGCGGCCCTCCTCGGCTCCACCTTTTGGCTACCTCCGTCTTCTGGAAAAATAGGATTTTCAGTATAATTCCCGTCAATTGCTGATCTTCCGAAATATTGCATTCTGACGGTGCTTTTTCCAGCAGAATCCTGACTCCGGTGCGCGATCCTCCAATAATCATGAAACATGCAAAATAGATGAAATAACATAAGTATCATCTCCAAATACGAAATATATCAATGAATAACAGTAAATTATGATATAAAATAGTGATGCAAAATGGACGTATCAACTCCCCCCAAGCTTAGACTTTGCTTGTCCCCAAGCGAAACTGAACTCAGTAAACAAGACCACATGTTTATGGAGTGAAGAGTCGATAAATAAAATACGGACAAGAAGCATCATATTAATTCACACAAGGCATTCTAGTGAACAACTTCCGAAATATGATTCAACTTGAAGCAAGTAAAAGGAGATCACAAATAAAGGTGCATAGGAAATCATAATTGGTGATGGCAACTTTGTTCTTGGTCAGAGAACATTTAACAGATTGTACTTATTTATCGAGCAGCGCTCTTATATTAAGGCTTATAGCAAAATTTGCATACTCAATCATAATAATCTCCTCATAATCATTGATAATCTTCAAAGCTATATTCATCAGATACAACTTGTACTAAACAAGGAAGAATAAAAGGTGATACGTCTCCAACGTATCGATAATTTCTTATGTTCCATGCCACATTATTGATGTTATCTACATGTTTTATGCACACTTTATGTCATATTCGTGCATTTTCTGGAACTAACCTATTAACAAGATGCCGAAGTGCCAGTTGCTGTTTTCTGCTGTTTTTGGTTTCAGAAATCCTAGTAACGAAATATTCTCGGAATTGGACGAAATCAACGCCCAGGGTCCTATTTTGCCACGAAGCTTCCAGAAGTCTGAAGAGGAGACGAAGTGGGGCCACGAGGTGGCCACACCCTAGGGCGGCGCGGCCCCCCCTTGGCCGCGCGGCCCTGTGGTGTGGACCCCTCGTGCCGCCTCCTGACCTACCCTTCCGCCTACTTAAAGCCTTCGTCGCGAAACCCCCAGTACCGAGAGCCACGATACGGAAAACCTTCCAGAGACGCCGCCGCCGCCAATCCCATCTCGGGGGATTCAGGAGATCGCCTCCGGCACCCTGCCGGAGAGGGGAATCATCTCCCGGAGGACTCTACGCCGCCATGGTCGCCTCCGGAGTGATGAGTGAGTAGTCTACCCTGGACTATGGGTCCATAGCAGTAGCTAGATGGTTGTCTTCTCCCCATTGTGCTTCATTGTCGGATCTTGTGAGCTGCCTAACATGATCAAGATCATCTATCTGTAATTCTATATGTTGCATTTGTTGGGATCCGATGAATAGAGAATACTTGTTATGTTGATTATCAAAGTTATGTCTATGTGTTGTTTATGATCTTGCATGCTCTCCGTTATTAGTAGATGCTCTGGCCAAGTTGATGCTAGTAACTCCAAGAGGGAGTATTTATGCTCGATAGTGGGTTCATGTCTCCGTGAATCTGGAGGGGTGACAAGAACCTCTAAGGTTATGGATGTGCTGTTGCCACTAGGGATAAAACATTGGTGCTATGTTCAAGGATGTAGTCACTAATTACATTACGCGCAATACTTAATGCAATTGTCCTCGTTGTTAGCAACTTAATACCGGAGGGGTTCGGATGATAACCTGAAGGTGGACTTTTTAGGCATAGATGCATGCTGGATAGCGGTCTATGTACTTTGTCGTAATGCCCAATTAAATCTCACTATACTCATCATAATATGTATATGCATGGTCATGCCCTCTTTATTTGTCAATTGCCCAACTGTAATTTGTTCACCCAAACATGCTGTTTATCTTATGGGAGAGACACCTCTAGTGAACTGTGGACCCCGGTCCAATTCTCTATACTGAAATACAATCTACTGCAATATTGTTCTACTGTTTTCTGCAAATAATCATCTTCCACACAATACGGTTAATCCTTTGTTACAGCAAGCCGGTGAGATTGACAACCTCAGCATTTCGTTGGGGCAAAGTACTTTGGTTGTGTTGTGCAGGTTCCACGTTGGCGCCGGAATCTCTGGTGTTGCGCCGCACTACATCCCGCCGCCATCAACCTTCAACGTGCTTCTTGGCTCCTCCTGGTTCGATAAACCTTGGTTTCTTTCTGAGGGAAAACTTGCTGCTGTGCGCATCATACCTTCCTCTTGGGGTTCCCAACGAACGTGTGAGTTACACGCCATCAAGCTCTTTTTCTGGCGCCGTTGCCGGGGAGATCAAGACACGCTGCAAGGGGAGTCTCCACATCCCAATCTCTTTACTTTGTTTTTGTCTTGCTTAGTTTTATTTACTACTTTGTTTGCTGCACTAAATCAAAATACAAAAAAATTAGTTGCTAGTTTTACTTTATTTGCTATCTTGTTTGCTATATCAAAAACACAAAAAAATTAGTTACTTGTTTTACTTTACTTAATATCATGCATGTTTTTATTTCACTAGTTAAGCATAATGGAAAACAACAAAAATATGAGAGATCTTTATGAACTTTATCTTGAATTAGGACATGATGTGTTTGAAGAGAGAATTAAAAAACCCATGGAACTTTATATGCATGCTAATGGGAATGTTATTACTATGAATGCTTTGAACACCATTGTTGCTAATGCTATGAAAAATTCTAAGCTTGGGGAAGCTGGCTTTGATGAGCATGATCTTTTTAGTCCCCCAAGCATTGAGGAGAAAATTTTCTTTTATGATTACAATATGCCTCCTATATATGATGATAGCCACTTTGTTGAATTTGCTCCCACTACAACTAATAAAATTGATTATGCTTATGTGGAGAGTAATAATTTTATGCATGAGACTCATGATAAGAATGCTTTATGTGATAGTTATATTGTTGAGTTTGCTCATGATGCTACTGAAAGTTATTATGAGAGAGGAAAATATGGTTGTAGAAATTTTCATGTTACTAAAACACCTCTCTATGGGCTGAAATTTTTGAAGCTACACTTGTTTTATCTTTCTACGCTTGTCGCATTATGCTTCTTGAACTTGTTTATTTACAAGATTCTTCTTCATAGGAAGCATGTTAGACTTAAATGTGTTTTGAATTTGCCTCTTGAAGCTCTCTTTTGCTTCAAATACTATTTCTTGCGAGTGCATCATCAAAACTGCTGAGCCCATCTTAATGGCTATAAAGAAAGAACTTCTTGGGAGATAACCCATGTGTTATTTTACTACAGTACTTTGTTTTTATTTTGTGTCTTGGAAGTTGTTTACTACTGTAGCAACCTCTCCTTATCTTAGTTTAGTGTTTTGTTGTGCCAAGTAAAGTCGTTGATAGAAAAGTTCATACTAGATTTGGATTACTGCGCAGAAACAGATTTTTTGCTGTCACGAATCTGGGCTGTTTTCTCTGTAGGTAACTCAGAAAATTATGCCAATTTACGTGAGTGATCCTCAGATATGTACTCAACTTTCATTCAATTTGAGCATTTTCATTTGAGCAAGTCTGGTGCCTCGATAAAATTCGTCAATACGAACTGTTCTGTTTTGACAGATTCTGCCTTTTATTTCGCATTGCCTCTTTTGCTATATTGGATGAATTTCTTTGATCCATTAATGTCCAGTAGCTTTATGCAATGTCCAGAAGTGTTAAGAATGATTATGTCACCTCTGAACATGTTAATTTTTATTGTCGCTAACCCTCTAATGAGTTGTTCTAAGTTTGGTGTGGAGGAAGTTTTCAAGGATCAAGAGAGGAGTATGATGCAACATGATCAAGGAGAGTGAAAGCTCTAAGCTTGGGGATGCCCCGGTGGTTCACCCCTGCATATATCAAGAAGACTCAAGCGTATAAGCTTGGGGATGCCCAAGGCATCCCCTTCTTCATCGACAACATTATCAGGTTCCTCCCCTGAAACTATATTTTTATTCCATCACATCTTATGTGCTTTGCTTGGAGCGTCGGTTTGTTTTTGTTTTTTGTTTTGTTTGAATAAAATGGATCCTAGCATTCACTTTATGGGAGAGAGACACGCTCCGCTGTAGCATATGGACAAGTATGTCCTTAGGCTCTACTCATAGTATTCATGGCGAAGTTTCTTCTTCGTTAAATTGTTATATGGTTGGAATTGGAAAATGATACATGTAGTAATTGCTATAAATATCTTGGGTAATGTGATACTTGGCAATTGTTGTGCTCATGTTTAAGCTCTTGCATCATATACTTTGCACCCATTAATGAAGAAATACATAGAGCATGCTAAAATTTGGTTTGCATATTTGGTCTCTCTAAGGTCTAGATAATTTCTAGTATTGAGTTTGAACAACAAGGAAGACGGTGTAGAGTCTTATAATGTTTACAATATGTCTTTTATGTGAGTTTTGCTGCACCGGTTCATCCTTGTGTTTGTTTTAAATAGCCTTGCTAGCCTAAACCTTGTATCGAGAGGGAATACCTCTCATGCATCCAAAATACTTGAGCCAACCACTATGCCATTTGTGTCCACCATACCTACCTACTACATGGTATTTTCCGCCATTCCAAAGTAAATTGCTTGAGTGCTACCTTTAAAATTCCATCATTCACCTTTGCAATATATAGCTCATGGGACAAATAGCTTAAAAACTATTGTGGTATTGAATATGTACTTATGCACTTTATCTCTTATTAAGTTGCTTGTTGTGCGATAACCATGTTCACTGGGGACGCCATCAACTACTCTTTGTTGAATTTCATGTGAGTTGCTATGCATGTTCGTCTTGTCTGAAGTAAGAGCGATCTACCACCTTATGGTTAAACATGCATATTGTTAGAGAAGAACATTGGGCCGCTAACTAAAGCCATGACCCATGGTGGAAGTTTCAGTTTTGGACATATATCCTCAATCTCATATGAGAAAATTATTAATTGTTGTTACATGCTTATGCATAAAAGAGGAGTCCATTATCTGTTGTCTATGTTGTCCCGGTATGGATGTCTAAGTTGAGAATAATCAATAGCGAGAAATCCAATGCGAGCTTTCTCCTTAGACCTTTGTACAGGCGGCATAGAGGTACCCCTTTGTGACACTTGGTTAAAACATGTGCATTGTGATGATCCGGTAGTCCAAGCTAATTAGGACAAGGTGCGGGCACTATTAGTATACTATGCATGAGGCTTGCAACTTGTAAGATATAATTTACATGATACATATGCTTTATTACTACCGTTGACAAAATTGTTTCATGTTTTCAAAATCAAAGCTCTAGCACAAATATAGCAATCGATGCTTTTCCTCTATGGAGGACCATTCTTTTACTTTCATTGTTGAGTCAGTTCACCTATTTCTCTCCACCTCAAGAAGCAAACACTTGTGTGAACTGTGCATTGATTCCTACATACTTGCTTATTGCACTTATTATATTACTCTATGTTGACAATATCCATGAGATATACATATTATGAGTTGAAAGCAACCGCTGAAACTTAATCTTCCTTTGTGTTGCTTCAATGCTTTTACTATGAATTATTGCTTTATGAGTTAACTCTTATGCAAGACTTATTGATGTTTGTCTTGAAGTGCTATTCATGAAAGGTCTTTGCTTTATGATTCACTTGTTTACTCATGTCATATACATTGTTTTGATCGCTGCATTCACTACATATGCTTTACAAATAGTATGATCAAGGTTATGATGGCATGTCACTCCAGAAATTATCTTTGTTATCGTTTTACCTGCTCGGGACGAGCAGAACTAAGCTTGGGGATGCTGATACGTCTCCAACGTATCGATAATTTCTTATGTTCCATGCCACATTATTGATGTTATCTACATGTTTTATGCACACTTTATGTCATATTCGTGCATTTTCTGGAACTAACCTATTAACAAGATGCCGAAGTGCCAGTTGCTGTTTTCTGCTATTTTTGGTTTCAGAAATCCTAGTAACGAAATATTCTCGGAATTGGACGAAATCAACGCCCAGGGTCCTATTTTGCCACGAAGCTTCTAGAAGTCTGAAGAGGAGACGAAGTGGGGCCACGAGGTGGCCACACCCTAGGGCGGCGCGGCCCCCCCTTGGCCGCGCGGCCCTGTGGTGTGGTGCGGTGACCCAGCATACCACTGCATGTTGTAGTATACAAGTCGTTGATATGATCTTTGTGAAGGGGCTTCCTCACAATTTGCCATATCCCTCAGAGTGGTACAACAGAAACATTGCAGGTCATAACACTCCATACTTTATTACAAACATTTTCTTAACAAGTTGGTATTCTCACAGGTCCTATGAGAACACCCTAAGATACTACTAAAGTACAATTACAACTCATACTAAAGATGAAAAGAGCTCAACAACTTATTTAGGTAAGTTCTACGTTGCTCGGCTCTATGGTACTAGGGTATGTCACTACTCCTCCACCTCCGTGTCATCTGGTCCGTAGACTATCCCATAGTCTACGCCTTCCACTCCGCCGGTAAGATCAGGTTCATCGTAGACCAACTCGTAGCCTCCTTCTGGTGCTCCATCGTTGATAGCCTCCACTTCAGGATCACAGTCTAGCAAGGGTGTCGAAAGAAAGTGAGTACAGGGGTACTCAGCAAGTTCTAAAAGAATAAAAGGTGTTTGATGCACTAGCTACGACCATTGATCAGGAAATCGCAGGTCAATGCATGTTTTGAAAACATTTCTTCAAAAGGTTGCTTTTATTATGAAAACTATGCCCGTCAGTCTTCACAGGTTGACTAGAACTTTGTGGAGTTCCTTTCCTGCCGCGTTCGCAGTTCCCTTCCCGGAACAAGGAGTGACAGCCACAATTTGATACACTCTGCAGAGGTGCGTTACTTTTCCCACAAGAGATCCCACCCTTTTTGCCATCCGCATGGACTTGCCCCCGTTCACACTTCCTTTGGTGTGAGGCCAGGTATAAAGATCCAAGCCCACACCGCCTTCTCCGCGACTGCAAACCCACCCTTTTGTCCACCCGCACACCTCCAGTAGACTTTCCTCCGATAATACGGCTTTACTCATGGTGTACTTTGGACAATCCTTCATAGATCGGAAGAGATTAACATCACCAATGGATGGGGATTTAAAAGGATTTCCCAACCTATTGAGGCAGTGCCAAAGACCCCACCGTCTCTCCGATCCGTTGGTGTGCAGAAGGGAAAAGATACAGCTGGCTTTTCCAGAGCCATTATAGATCTCATGGTCAACGCGGTTTGTACGGCGCTAGAATCACTGGACGGCATTGGTAATTAATCCTAGGGTGATATAACCCATTGCAATGGAACCTCCACCATATCAACACACACCATGGTTCCATTGCCAGCCACATAGTCATATTCATAGTTGGAAAATAACATTTCATTTGCGATGCAGGAATGATAAGTATATAGTTTTGCATTAAAGTAATAGAAAATAATCAAGTTGACATGAGCAAGGGTGAACTTGCCTGTGGACTGCGAGATAGTGCAGTTCAATGCAGTTGATGGAACCTGGACCTCGGGTTCTGTAAGAAGCATCATTGTCCGGTAAGGACAATGTTATAAAACTCCAAATAATGCAATCATGGATGTATTATTTTATGTTGAATCCCTTTACCCCATTGAGTTATTACAAGTTAGGGTTGTATTTAAGATTTATGTCTTTGACGGTAATTTACAATTGATTTAAAAGTGTTAATCATGGTAATTCACACAAAGTACAACAATTTTCAAAGTAAAATGATTTTACTTGATAATTACCTTAGTCATTCCAAAATAATTTGAAATTATAGAGTTACCTCTATAGTTTTTTGGAATAAAAAGAAATATAGTAGTTTTCTGGGAAAAATTCCCTTGTTCAAATGAAATGACTTGGAATAATAGAATCTCATTTTGAAATGTTGGAAAATAAGTATTTGAACTTATTTGAGATTTTTCCTTGAATTTTAAATACAAGGAAATAATAATTTAAAATTCCAAGTTATTATTTAAATTCTAAAAATTCATAATTTTGAATTTGTTCCATAATTTCATTTCATATTTTATTCTGGTTAAGATTTATTTTTCATTTATAAATCCAATTTTTATTGGATTTTTAGAGTTGTTTATGATTTATAAAAATTTGGTAAAGTTTTGGTCTTTTATTAATTGTAAAATGACCAAAATACCCCCTGGACCCTTATTGGGCCCAGCCCAATTAAACTAACCCAGGGACGGCCCAAATAGGCTGGCCCCCTTTTGGGTTCGGTGGCGCCGAAGCGGCCCACCTCACTCACTTTCACTCGGCCCTCTCCTCACTCGTCTAACCCTAGCCTCTGGCGATCCCGTGGCGATGGCGTCGCCGCCATGGCCGCCGCTCTACTCCGGCCATCACCGGCCTCCTCCGCCGTAGCCACCTACCGATCTAGAACCGACTCGAGCAGATCTATCGATCTGTCCGAGCGCTTTCCTCTCTTCGTCTTCTCTGGCGGAGCGCCTCGATCGGGATCCACGGGAGAATCGCCTCGGCGATTGTGAAGCTCCGACGAGCTCTCGCCCTCGCCATCGACGTGAGCGCCTCCGAGACCGACCTGGCGCGGGTGCTGCTCGCAGCGCCTGTGCCGTCGTCTCCGTGCTGTGCTGCTGTGGTGGTGTTCGTCGGCGTAACGCCGGCGACTACCCTGGCTTGTTGCTATGGCCGCGCGGGCACTGCCTCGCCATGCCATAGCTTCTGCCTCCAGGCGCGGGTAAGGTTCTCTGTTCCTCCTCCTACTCCTCTGTGCGCCTCCCCTTGTTACTGTGCTTCTTCCTCCTCATGCTATGTCACTCTCTGGTGATCTTGTGATCATCTAGAGTCATGCTACTGCTGCGCAATCTTGCTGTGCTTCGGTTTACTGCAAGCTTATGGTCAGATTACCAGTTATTGGTACTGGCACATGTCGATTTGCTTGCTGTTCATGTTATGCTTGCTTCTCTGCTACTCCTAGCTTGCTCTATACTTGCCATGCTATCTTTGTGCTTGCTTATGGCTTGATATACCTCATTGTTCATGCTTATAGGCTTGCTATGCTTACTGGTTTATTCATACTTGCTTGTCTAGGTGCACTTGTGATGCATCCGTGACACTTGTGTGTGTGCCGAGGTGCACTGTGATATAATTCAAGATACTAATTACGCAAGCCAATGATCCATTGGATCATTTCTTGCTTGTTGGCTAATCCCTCTGTGTAGCTTGGCTTGCTATGATTGATCAATTTGATCAATAGCTTGTCGATGATTGCCATCAAGCTAATTACGTGGCTATATGAATCAATTATCTAGTGATGTCGATGCTCAAGCATCCTTTGTGTGGTTGCTTACTTGTGCTGTTGCTTATCTCTAGCTATCTAGAGTTGCTCTAGTGGCTATGAATTAAGTTGTCTTGCTTAACAGTATGCTGCTGTCATGTTTAGCATGGATCTGTAATAAATTCATGCTTGGATTATTTAATTATGATGAACTGCTTATGCAGTGATGATTTAAATGTCTTGCTTGTATATGAGTTTGCTGTTCATGATTCTTTTACAAGCAGTTAAAAATCTGAATCCATTTCTGGATAGTGATGTGATCTATTTGGCTTTCTTTAATTGGTGCTAAGTGTGATGTGACCCCAGTGGCTTGCTACTGATTGGTTGCTCACATGATTGATTTGATCTTGTTGGCTACTCACTTTGCTTGCATATTTGGGGATCATATTAAGTATGAATGCCAATATGCTTGCCTGTGAAGAAATCTAGGGTTTCTGATGGTTGCTTGCTTAGGATCTTCTCGTGTAGTCTTAGCTGCTAATCTATGCTATCTACCGGTGCTATCTGTGCATGTGATCTTGCTAGTGTGCATCTGTTCATGCTTTCTAGCCTCTCGTGCACATGATCTCGTATCTGGATAGTGTCTATCTTAGTAGCCTTTGATCGCGGCAGTAATCCTTGGTGAAAACCAAGTGATGATCTACCCATATGAGCATCTGCTCATCCCATGCTTATGCATATGATGGATTAGATCCATTGGATCTCTTCCAGGAACTAGGTATACCTTGTTCCAGCTCCTAGAAAGTAATGCTTTGTTGATGCAGTCTTGTGGTTTGTGCAAAGCCCTTCACCTCCAGATCTTGGATGATCTTCTCAGGTCACCATGATTTCTGATGGCTGAGGTTTTGTGTGTTTGTGCTGTTCTTAAGCAAGAACAGGATGAACTATGTGTTGCTCAAACTTCACCCTTACCTGGTGATTCTTATCTGGTCGACTGTGCAATCGGTTCTAGGGTTTGTGATCCTTTTATACCATCTCTTCTTTTACTCGACCATGACACACAAGGCCTGGTCACTTTGTGACTCATCCCTTGCATTGCCTTGCTGTCTTTGCCCAAAGACACTTGAGCTGTGTGCTCTCATATGCTGAAACTTGAGCCCTCTGCAGCTGCTCGGTTTGGTCTGCCTGATCCTATCTTGTGCTGTCCTTGGCTTTGGACAAGCACAAGTGTGCTGTGACTTGGTTCTGTCCAAACTGAATATTGTGTCATTTGCTAACTCTAACATTTTGGCTAGTTTGATTCTTTGTTTTGCAGGTTTATGAAGTTGGACATGGCCAGAAGATATTCTCCAAGTCATATAGTCTAGGTTTTAGATTAGGAATAAACTTGTAATCTTCATTTTCATTTCTGTTTCTTATTTATCAATTTTTGTATCAAGAATATTGTAAAGACTTTGTAATCTGTGTTGTTATCAATAAAGCCCAAGTTTTTGTTTATGAGCTTTTGATTATGTGATATTTATATTCTAGAATAAATATTGTATTTGTGATTCACTTTGAAATTCAAAGTTGTTTGAATTCATAAGTTGTTTGAATTATGAATTCCATTTATATTGTTCATTGTTTATTGTTTAATGTATTGACACTTGTCAAATGAAATCAATTCCCCAAATCAAGCAAGATACAAAAGAGATCATGTCGAAATTTCCCTAACTCACATTGCCTAACCCTAAGTGCAAAATGAGAGAGAACCTCGATCCCTCTTAGGTTTAGTTGCAATAAGGCGCGAAAATTTCCCCCGTTTTGCGATGAAATGCACATCCCATTTCTAAATCTACCCTTCGTTGTTCCTATGTTCTGGGTTATTACAGCCTCTCCCCCTTAACAGAAACTTCGTCCCGAAGTTAAGATTGGTACCTGAACATCTCGGGGTAAGACTTCCTGAGTTCTTCTTCCGTCTCCCAAGTGGCTTCTCGCTCAGGGTGATGTTGCCATTGCACTTTACAATATTTGATTGCCCTGTTTCTTAACTTCTTCCATTGTACTTCTAAGATCTTCTCAGGCCTTTCCACATAGGTTAGATCCGATTGCAATTCAATTTCTTCATATGTGATAGGATCATCCGGTGCCTTCAAACACTTTCTGAGTTGTGATACATGAAATACATTATGAATTTGACTTAGTTGTGCCGGTAATTCCAACTCAAAAGCTGTTCCTCGATTCTGCATTATCTTTTGTGTTTACGGCTATGAAATGAGCACTCTTGGTGAGTCTATCCACTATTACCCATATCATATCCTTCTTCTTATTAGTCATTGGTAAACCAGTAACAAAATCCATTCCTATTTCATCCCATTTCCATTCCGGTATCTCTAGTGGTTTGAGTAATCCCGCAGGACTCTGATGCTCTGCCTTCACTCGTTGACATGTATGACATTCCGAGACATATTGTGCTATTTCTCTCTTCATGTTGTTCCACCAGAACATCTCCTTCAAATCCATATACATCTTCGTACTTCCCGGGTGTATGGAATAAGGGGTTTCATGTGCTTCTTTTAATATGATTGACTTCACTTCTTGATCATCAGGTACACAGATCCTTTTCTGGAAGTATAATGAATCAAAATCCCCTAGATGGAATTCCGATGGTCTTCCTTCGCCAATCCTTTTTATCTCCTCTTGGATGAACAAATCATCCGCTTGCTTTCACCTTGAATAAACAAGATCTGAGCATCTTCTAACTCTTTCCGAAGTTCCTTTGGAATTTCCCATTCCGTAGGTTGATTCTCCGTACTCTTCCTACTTAAAGCATCTGCTACTACATTAGCTTTGCCTGGGGTATAGTTGATCTTAAGGTCGTAATCCTTAATCAACTCCAACCATCTCTTCTGTCTCATGTTTAATTCTTTCTGAGTGAAGAAATATTTCAAGCTTTTGTGATCGGTGTATAACTCACACTTGGATCCATATAGAAATTGTCTCCAACTTTTCAAAGCATACACAACTGCCGCTAACTCGAGATCATGTACTGGGTAGTTGTGTTCATGTGGTTTCAACTGTCTTGATCCATAGGCTATTACCTTCCGATCTTGCATAAGAACACATCCAAGTCCATTCTTGGAAGCATCACAATACACCGTATAATCCTTTCCAGGTTCAGGAACTGCCAATACTGGTGCTGTGGTTAACTTATCTTTGAGTGTTTGGAAGCTGGCTTCACACTCATCAGTCCACACAAATGGAGCATTTTTCTTGAGTAACTTGGTCATTGGTCCTGCAATCTTCGAAAATCCCTCTATGAATCTTCTATAGTAGCCTGCCATACCAAGAAATCCTCGTATCTCTTTAGCATTTTTAGGTGATTTCCATTCCAATACGGACTGAACCTTATTTGGATTCACCGCTATGCCTTCTTTGGTTATCACATGTCCAAGAAATTCAACACTATCTAACCAAAACTTGCACTTGCTGAACTTCGCATATAGCTGATGTTCCCTCAAAGTTTGCAGAACTATCTTCAAATGTTTGGCATGTTCTTCTTTATCTTTGGAATAGATTAGAATATCATCTATGAACACTATCACAAACTTGTCCAAGTACTTCATGAATATCTTGTTCATCAAATTCATGAAAATTGCTGGTGCATTTGTTAGTCGAAATGGTACAACCAAGTATTCATGGTGTCCATACCTTGATACGAATGCTGTTTTTGGTACATCTTCCTTCTTGATCTTGATTTGATGGTATCCTGACCTTAAATCTATCTTTGAGAAGACTCCTGCTCCTTGAACTTGATCAAAAGATCTTGAATTCTAGGTAAAGGATACTTGTTCTTGATAGTTACATTGTTCAAATTTACGTAATCTCCACACATTCTCTTTCCTCCATCTCTTTTATCCACAAAAATAACTGGTGTACCCCATGGTGACACACTTTCTTGAATAAATCCCTTCTGTTCCAGTTCATCTATCTGAGCTTTTAGTTCCACTAACTCCTTTGGCCCCATCTTATATGGTGGTTGTGCTATTGGTGCTGTGCCTGGAATTAGATCGATTGTGAATTCTATCTCTCTATCGGGTGGCATCCCCGGTAGTTCCTTATGAAATACATCCTTAAACTCATTTACTACAGGAATATCTTCAATTCTCACTTCCTTCAGGCTGTTGAGTTCCAATCCAATCTCCAACTCACTGTACCTATCGCCTTGGAACACTATTCTACCTCCGATGGAGTTGCGAAGTGACACTGTTTTGTCTCCACAGTTAATCACCGCTCCATTTTCTGTCAACCAATCCATCCCTAAGATGACTGATATGTCCTTCATGGGTATGATGAATAGGTCCGCGAAATACACACAGTCACATATGGTTAGGACTTGTGCTTCTTTCACGTGGGTTACTAAGATCGTTCCCCCCGCGGATAGGACAGTTATAGGGGTTTCTAACTTAGAACATCTAAGCCCGAATTTTTCCACAAACTCCAATGCAAGAAATGATGTGGTTGCTCCAGTATCAAATAATACTTTGCCAGGATGAGTAAGAATGCTTAGCGTACCTAAGACTGTTTGATCCGACTCTTCCGCTTGTTCCAAAGATGTGCAATTCAGCTTTCCATAAGGCTTTCCCTTCTTGTTGTTGTAGTTGTAGTTGCGGTTGTTGTTGTTGTTGTTGCGGTTGTTGTTGTTGTTGTTGTTTCCACCTCGTCCTCCAGAGCTCTGTCCGCTCCAAGATGACTTGTTCGGACACTCCGGCTTGATGTGTCCTTCCTTCCCACAACCATAGCAGATGATTCTGGGTTTCTGACAGTCCTTCTGCAAATGCCCTCTCAGGCCACAACTGTTGCAGATGATCTGGTTAATTGGGTTCTGACTCTGACCTCCCCGGTTGTATTGATTACCAGTAGTAGGTCTGTATCGAGGTTTGAAACTCCGATCAGGTAATGGTTTACTGATTGGGTACTTCCTTGGCTCTATACGAGCTCTCTTCCTCCTGTCCTCCTGGACTTGCCTGTAGTCATCCTCGAAAGTGATTGCCGAGTCAATCAGTTCCTGGAATTCGGCAGTCCGTGCCAACCTCAGTTGCATCTTCATGTATGGATTCATGCCTTTCATGAACCGCTTCTTCCGCTTCTCCTCGGTATCTACATCCTCAGGTGCATACCTGGATAACCTATTGAAATCCCGAACATACTGCATAATTGGTGCAGTATTCTGTCTTAGTTCTTCAAACTCCCTCTTCTTCAACTCCACCACGCTGTCCGGAACATGAGCATCCCGAAACTTCTTCTTGAACTCCTCCCAGGTGAATACCTTATCCGGAGGGTGTACTGCTACAAGGTTCTCCCACCATGATGCTGCTGGTCCTGACAACAGATACGTGGTGTATCTAATCTTCTCCTCATCGTTGCATCCAACAGTCTTCAACTTCCGTTCCGTATCCATGAGCCAATCTTCAGCGTCCATTGGTTCTGGAGCTGATGTAAATGGTAATGGTCTTGCATTTTGGAAGTCCGATAGTGTTACTCCCTTGCCTTCATTACCCCTATCATTAATGACATGGGTAAAGAAATCCTGCATATTCTTGCTCTGGCTTTCCTGGTAACGCCTCCTATCTTCCTCCATTGACCTCATATATTGTTGGAAGTCTGGGTGCAACATTGGGTGTGGTGGTGGTGGTGCGTTTTCTGCTCTAGCTGCTGCATCTGCTTCCTCTTTCTCTCTGGCTTCCCGCTCTCTGCGAGCCTCTTCAGTTTCTACTAACGCCATTTCCCCCTAGTCCTGTAACAGAGAGCGATTACTCATAATTACACCATGCAAATGCTTTCTGAGCTCAACTCAATGCCCAGAACTAGTCACACAATGAAATCAAGAAGCAAATCCAAAACAAACATTTATTATGTATATACACCGTATAATACATAACACACTCACAAACTTATATTACATGTGGTACATATAAACCACTTATTTGGCTCAAAGCCCAAGCCAACGGAAATTTAAAATACGTTCTATTACAATACCACCTAGATTACTTTATTCTTCATTGGAACTCTACTCCTCATCGTCTTCATTCGCCTCCGCGTACATCCCTGGGGTCCATCCGGTACAACGGTCTGTCCTCCGAAGACCGTCCGGAATGAAAGTTCTTCCCGTAGGTATGTAGTCTGAATCGGACGAAGTGCCGAGACAGAGATCCGTCATGCCAAAGTAACTAGATAAAGACTCGTACATATCCCCAGTGGAATACATCTCCTCTTCCCCAGTCATCCATGGAGGATTCCTATTAACTTGACCCCTCATCTTCTTCTTCTTCTTTTTCTTGGTTCCAGAACTCTCACCTACAACGTACTGGGATGTTTTGGGTAATCCCATCTCCAAATCCAAAGAAATGGAGTTGGTGTCTTTCTCTTTCTGCTCAAAGCTTTGGTTAACATTCGGGTTAACCGCATCACTCTCATCTCCGGTATCACATGGAATTGGCTCCTCCTCATCACCGAAAGGTTCCCCGAAACGCCAACCCGTCGAGTTTTCAATCGGTGACTCCGAGCAATTTATGTTCCATGAGTGGTCTTCCCCATATCCAGTATCATATGATGCTGACACGTGTGGATAGTGCGGGACAAAGTTAGGTGTAAGTGGATCTCTTGTAGGTAGATTTCTCTTGAACCACTGGTCACTCAAATCTACATCACTATCTGGGTTAAAGAAGGGTGTAGTATGTTGTGGTTGTGCCCTCAAATCACGCATCCGAGTTTGGACTTTATCAGGGTCCGTGAACTCAGCTAGCATGTGGTCAATCTCACCTCTCATCTTCATGTGTAAAAGGTACATCGTGGTCAATAAAGACTTACAACTATCCATGTGCTGTGCTGCAGCTTCAGGACTTCTGTGTGCTAACACCAAATGATTGAGTGGGATCCTCATCTTCCTCGGCATGAGGTATATGAGAAAACTCTGAACATAGCAGTTCTACTGACTTGTGCTGCCTTATCTCAAGGATTGCCTTGAATAGACCCATATGGTAGGCTGTGGTGATAGTTTTTGCTTCTCCGTATGGCATTATACGACTCATCAGCAGTTTTTCCGGTAGTTGGACCGATACTCTGCACTTGGCTAGGATTTCCCCATCATAGTAAGTATACTGATAACAGGTATCCGTGGATCGCAATGAAGTTCCTTGACATCCCACACAGGAGAGCTGTTATTGGTCCATCATAATCACCGAGCCAACCCTCAACTTTCCTCAAAGTCCTCTTAGGAAAAGTGTTCGCCATTATGGCTGTATACAAAAGCAGAATATTAGTGATGATAATGCATCATAATAGCTATAATAAAGAATTATCGCACTAAAATATATGGTTTTGCTATTCTCAAGTGAATAATCACCATACTTCTAGAGAATCCTTTACTATTTCTACTAGACTCCTACAGGTTCCTTCCCTATACTAGGTTTTTCCAACCTAAGGTCGCAACATTTGCTACGATACCACTGCGGTGACCCAAAGATACCACTGCATGTTGTAGTATACAAGTCGTTGATATGATCTTTGTGAAGGGGCTTCCTCACAATTTGCCATATCCCTCAGAGTGGTACAACAGAAACATTGCAGGTCATAACACTCCATACTTTATTACAAACATTTTCTTAACAAGTTGGTATTCTCACAGGTCCTATGAGAACACCCTAAGATACTACTAAAGTACAATTACAACTCATACTAAAGATGAAAAGAGCTCAACAACTTATTTAGGTAAGTTCTACGTTGCTCGGCTCTATGGTACTAGGGTATGTCACTACTCCTCCACCTCCGTGTCATCTGGTCCGTAGACTATCCCATAGTCTACGCCTTCCACTCCGCCGGTAAGATCAGGTTCATCGTAGACCAACTCGTAGCCTCCTTCTGGTGCTCCATCGTTGATAGCCTCCACTTCAGGATCACAGTCTAGCAAGGGTGTCGAAAGAAAGTGAGTACAGAGGTACTCAGCAAGTTCTAAAAGAATAAAAGGTGTTTGATGCACTAGCTACGACCATTGATCAGGAAATCGCAGGTCAATGCATGTTTTGAAAACATTTCTTCAAAAGGTTGCTTTTATTATGAAAACTATGCCCGTCGCCTTCACAAAGTTGACTAGAACTTTGTGGAGTTCCTTTCTCGCTGCTGTCATAGTTCCCTTCCCGGAACAAGGAGTGACAGCCACAATTTGATACACTCTGCAGAGGTGCGTTACTTTTCCCACAAGAGATCCCACCCTTTTTACCATCCGCAGGGACTTGCCCCCGTTCACACTTCCTTTGGTGTGAGGCCAGGTATAAAGATCCAAGCCCACACCACCTTCTCCGCGACTGCAAACCCACCCTTTTGTCCACCCGCACACCTCCAGTAGACTTTCCCCCGATAATACGGCTTTACTCATGGTGTACTTTGGACAATCCTTCATAGATCGGAAGAGATTAACATCACCAATGGATGGGGATTTAAAAGGATTTCCCAACCTATTGTGGCAGTGCCTCCAGCACCCCACCGTCTCTCCGATCCGTTGGCGTGCAGAAGGGAAAAGATACAGCTGGCTTTTCCAGAGCCATTATAGATCTCATGGTCAACGCGGTTTGTACGGCGCTAGAATCACTGGACGGCATTGGTAATTAATCCTAGGGTGATATAACCCATTGCAATGGAACCTCCACCATATCAACACACACCATGGTTCCATTGCCAGCCACATAGTCATATTCATAGTTGGAAAATAACATTTCATTTGCGATGCAGGAATGATAAGTATATAGTTTTGCATTAAAGTAATAGAAAATAATCAAGTTGACATGAGCAAGGGTGAACTTGCCTGTGGACTGCGAGATAGTGCAGTTCAATGCAGTTGATGGAACCTGGACCTCGGGTTCTGTAAGAAGCATCATTGTCCGGTAAGGACAATGTTATAAAACTCCAAATAATGCAATCATGGATGTATTATTTTATGTTGAATCCCTTTACCCCATTGAGTTATTACAAGTTAGGGTTGTATTTAAGATTTATGTCTTTGACGGTAATTTACAATTGATTTAAAAGTGTTAATCATGGTAATTCACACAAAGTACAACAATTTTCAAAGTAAAATGATTTTACTTGATAATTACCTTAGTCATTCCAAAATAATTTGAAATTATAGAGTTACCTCTATAGTTTTTTGGAATAAAAAGAAATATAGTAGTTTTCTGGGAAAAATTCCCTTGTTCAAATGAAATGACTTGGAATAATAGAATCTCATTTTGAAATGTTGGAAAATAAGTATTTGAACTTATTTGAGATTTTTCCTTGAATTTTAAATACAAGGAAATAATAATTTAAAATTCCAAGTTATTATTTAAATTCTAAAAATTCATAATTTTGAATTTGTTCCATAATTTCATTTCATATTTTATTCTGGTTAAGATTTATTTTTCATTTATAAATCCAATTTTTATTGGATTTTTAGAGTTGTTTATGATTTATAAAAATTTGGTAAAGTTTTGGTCTTTTATTAATTGTAAAATGACCAAAATACCCCCTGGACCCTTATTGGGCCCAGCCCAATTAAACTAACCCAGGGACGGCCCAAATAGGCTGGCCCCCTTTTGGGTTCGGTGGCGCCGAAGCGGCCCACCTCACTCACTTTCACTCGGCCCTCTCCTCACTCGTCTAACCCTAGCCTCTGGCGATCCCGTGGCGATGGCGTCGCCGCCATGGCCGCCGCTCTGCTCCGGCCATCACCGGCCTCCTCCGCCGTAGCCACCTACCGATCTAGAACCGCCTCGAGCAGATCTATCGATCTGTCCGAGCAGTTTTCCTCTCTTCGTCTTCTCCTGGCGGATCGCCTCGATCTGGATCCACTGGAGAATCGCCTCGGGCGATTGTGAAGCTCCGACGAGCTCTCGCCCTCGCCATCGACGTGAGCGCCTCCGAGACCGACCTGGCGCGGGTGCTGCTCGCAGCGCCTGTGCCGTCGTCTCCGTGCTGTGCTGCTGTGGTGGTGTTCGTCGGCGTAACGCCGGCGACTACCCTGGCTTTGCAGCTGCTATGGCCGCGCGGGCACTGCCTCGCCATGCCATAGCTTCTGCCTCCAGGCGCGGGTAAGGTTCTCTGTTCCTCCTCCTACTCCTCTGTGCGCCTCCCCTTGTTACTGTGCTTCTTCCTCCTCATGCTATGTCACTCTCTGGTGATCTTGTGATCATCTAGAGTCATGCTACTGCTGCGCAATCTTGCTGTGCTTCGGTTTACTGCAAGCTTATGGTCAGATTACCAGTTATTGGTACTGGCACATGTCGATTTGCTTGCTGTTCATGTTATGCTTGCTTCTCTGCTACTCCTAGCTTGCTCTATACTTGCCATGCTATGCTGTGCTTGCTTATGGCTTGATATACCCTGCTGTTCATGCTTATAGGCTTGCTATGCTTACTGGTTTATTCATACTTGCTTGTCTAGGTGCACTTGTGATGCATCTGTGACACTTGTGTGTGTGCCAGAGGTGCCTGTGATATAATTCAAGATTACTAATTACGCAAGCCAATGATCCATTGGATCATTTCTTGCTTGTTGGCTAATCCCTCTGTGTAGCTTGGCTTGCTATGATTGATCAATTTGATCAATAGCTTGTCAGTGATTGCTTACTGGCTAATTCTGTGGCTATATGAATCAATTATCTAGTGATGCTGATGCTCAAGCATCACTGTGTGGTTGCTTACTTGTGCTGTTGCTTATCTCTAGCTATCTAGAGTTGCTCTAGTGGCTATGAATTAAGTTGTCTTGCTTAACATTATGCTGCTGTCATGTTTAGCATGGATCTGTAATAAATTCATGCTTGGATTATTTAATTATGATGAACTGCTTATGCAGTGATGATTTAAATGTCTTGCTTGTATATGAGTTTGCTGTTCATGATTCTTTTACAAGCAGTTAAAAATCTGAATCCATTTCTGGATAGTGATGTGATCTATTTGGCTTTCTTTAATTGGTGCTAAGTGTGATGTGACCTCAGTGGCTTGCTACTGATTGGTTGCTCACATGATTGATTTGATCTTGTTGGCTACTCACTTTGCTTGCATATTTGGGGATCATATTAAGTATGAATGACAATATGCTTGCACTCGTGAAGAAATCTAGGGTTTCGATGGTTGCTTGCTTAGGATCTTACGTGTAGTCTTAGCTGCTAATCTATGCTATCTACTGGTGCTATCTGTGCATGTGATCTTGCTAGTGTGCATCTGTTCATGCTTTCTAGCCTCTGTGCACATGATCTGTATCTGGATAGTGTCTATCTTAGTAGCCTTTGACTGGCAGTAATCCTTGGTGAAAACCAAGTGATGATCTACCCATATGAGCATCTGCTCATCCCATGCTTATGCATATGATGGATTAGATCCATTGGATCTCTTCCAGGAACTAGGTATACCTTGTTCCAGCTCCTAGAAAGTAATGCTTTGTTGATGCAGTCTTGTGGTTTGTGCAAAGCCCTTCACCTCCAGATCTTGGATGATCTTCTCAGGTCACCATGATTTCTGATGGCTGAGGTTTTGTGTGTTTGTGCTGTTCTTAAGCAAGAACAGGATGAACTATGTGTTGCTCAAACTTCACCCTTACCTGGTGATTCTTATCTGGTCGACTGTGCACTGGTTCTAGGGTTTGTGATCCTTTTATACCATCTCTTCTTTTACTCTGACCATGACACACAAGGCCTGGTCACTTTGTGACTCATCCTTTGCATTGCCTTGCTGTTGCTGCCCAGCATACTTGAGCTGTGTGCTCTCATATGCTGAAACTTGAGCCCCCTGCAGCTGCTCAGTTTTGGTCTGCCTGATCCTATCTTGTGCTGTCCTTGGCTTTGGACAAGCACAAGTGTGCTGTGACTTGGTTCTGTCCAAACTGAATATTGTGTCATTTGCTAACTCTAACATTTTGGCTAGTTTGATTCTTTGTTTTGCAGGTTTATGAAGTTGGACATGGCCAGAAAATATTCTCCAAGTCATATAGTCTAGGTTTTAGATTAGGAATAAACTTGTAATCTTCATTTTCATTTCTGTTTCTTATTTATCAATTTTTGTATCAAGAATATTGTAAAGACTTTGTAATCTGTGTTGTTATCAATAAAGCCCAAGTTTTTGTTTATGAGCTTTTGATTATGTGATATTTATATTCTAGAATAAATATTGTATTTGTGATTCACTTTGAAATTCAAAGTTGTTTGAATTCATAAGTTGTTTGAATTATGAATTCCATTTATATTGTTCATTGTTTATTGTTTAATGTATTGACACTTGTCAAATGAAATCAATTCCCCAAATCAAGCAAGATACAAAAGAGATCATGTCGAAATTTCCCTAACTCACATTGCCTAACCCTAAGTGCAAAATGAGAGAGAACCTCGATCCCTCTTAGGTTTAGTTGCAATAAGGCGCGAAAATTTCCCCCGTTTTGCGATGAAATGCACATCCCATTTCTAAATCTACCCTTCGTTGTTCCTATGTTCTGGGTTATTACATGTGGGCCCCTCGTGCCGCCTCCTGACCTACCCTTCTGCCTACTTAAAGCCTCCGTCGCGAAACCCCCAGTACCGAGAGCCACGATACGGAAAACCTTCCAGAGACGCCGCCGCCGCCAATCCCATCTCGGGGGATTCAGGAGATCGCCTCCGGCACCCTGCCGGAGAGGGGAATCATCTCCCGGAGGACTCTACGCCGCCATGGTCGCCTCCGGAGTGATGAGTGAGTAGTCTACCCCTGGACTATGGGTCCATAGCAGTAGCTAGATGGTTGTCTTCTCCCCATTGTGCTTCATTGTCGGATCTTGTGAGCTGCCTAACATGATCAAGATCATCTATCTGTAATTCTATATGTTGCGTTTGTTGGGATCCGATGAATAGAGAATACTTGTTATGTTGATTATCAAAGTTATGTCTATGTGTTGTTTATGATCTTGCATGCTCTCCGTTATTAGTAGATGCTCTGGCCAAGTTGATGCTAGTAACTCCAAGAGGGAGTATTTATGCTCGATAGTGGGTTCATGTCTCCGTGAATCTGGAGGGGTGACAAGAACCTCTAAGGTTATGGATGTGCTGTTGCCACTAGGGATAAAACATTGGTGCTATGTTCAAGGATGTAGTCACTAATTACATTACGCGCAATACTTAATGCAATTGTCTGTTGTTAGCAACTTAATACTGGAGGGGGTTCGGATGATAACCTGAAGGTGGACTTTTTAGGCATAGATGCATGCTGGATAGCGGTCTATGTACTTTGTCGTAATGCCCAATTAAATCTCACTATACTCATCATAATATGTATGTGCATGGTCATGCCCTCTTTATTTGTCAATTGCCCAACTGTAATTTGTTCACCCAACATGCTGTTTATCTTATGGGAGAGACACCTCTAGTGAACTGTGGACCCCGGTCCAATTCTCTATACTGAAATACAATCTACTGCAATATTGTTCTACTGTTTTCTGCAAACAATCATCTTCCACACAATACGGTTAATCCTTTGTTACAGCAAGCCGGTGAGATTGACAACCTCACTGTTTCGTTGGGGCAAAGTACTTTGGTTGTGTTGTGCAGGTTCCACGTTGGCGCCGGAATCTCTGGTGTTGCGCCGCACTACATCCCGCCGCCATCAACCTTCAACGTGCTTCTTGGCTCCTCCTGGTTCGATAAACCTTGGTTTCTTTCTGAGGGAAAACTTGCTGCTGTGCGCATCATACCTTCCTCTTGGGGTTCCCAACGAACGTGTGAGTTACACGCCATCAAAAGGCATGATCAAATAGATCACAATATAGATGGTTGGATCACAACAACTCAATTGCTTGCTTAAGATAGAGGGAAATAGGTTTACTGACTCAATCATGAAAATAAAAGATAGGCCCTTCGCAGAGGGAAGCAGGGATTAAATCATGTGCTAGAGCTTTTCAAGTTTTGAAATCATATAGAAAGCATAAAAGTAAAGTTTTGAGAGGTGTTTGTTGTTGTCAACGACTGGTAGCGGGTACTCTAACCCCCTTGCCAGACAAACTCTCAAAGAGCGGCTCCCATGAAGTTTTATTTTTGGTTGACACTCCTTCCAACCTTTGCTTTCACAAACCATGGCTAACCGAATTCTCGGGTGCCTGCCAACAATCTCATACCATGAAGGAGTGCCTTTTTATTTTAGTTTTATTTAGATGACACTCCTCCCCACCTTTGCTTTCTCAAGCCATGGCTAACCGAATCCTCGGGTGCCGTCCAACAATCATATACCATGGAGGAGTGTCTATTTGTAAAATTACGAAAGTTAATTAATTTGGGACTGGGAACCCCGTTGCCAGCTCTTTTTGCAAAATTATAGGATAAGTGGATGAAGCCACTAGTCCATTAGTGAAAGCTGCCCAACAAGATTGAAAGATAAAACACCACATACTTCCTCATGAGCTATAAAACATTGACATAAATAAGGGATGATAACTTTTGAATTGTTTAAAGGTAGCACATGAAGTATTTACTTGGGATGGCGCAAAATACCATATAATAGGTAGTTATGGTGGACACTGATGGCATAGGTTTGGTCTAAGGGTTTGGATGCACGAGAAGCATTCCCTCTCAGTACAGGTCTTTGGCTAGCAAGGTTAATTAGCAAGCATAAGAGTTGAGGGAAGCAAACAAATATACAGGTAATAGAAACAATCATGCATCTTCCTTGTAAGCGCAAACAATTTTAACTTCAGAATACTAAGCTCATAGCTAACAAGAAAGAAAGATAATGAAACAACATATCTACATGTATTTCTTCTCTACTTAAACTCAAAGTGTTGTTGCTATTGACCAATGCTAAGTTTGCCAAAACCAAATAGATTTAATCAATGCTCCCAAAGTGATACCAGTCCTAACAACAAGATCAATCACATAATAGAGATTGCAAACTAAAATAAGATGTGCAATATGTAAATGATAAAACTTCTCATTAATATTCCATAACGATAACTCACACCAAGGGATACATAGATAATCATCTAAAGAGAGATACTTCCATACAGCAACACATCTTATATGATAACTTCCCTACTCATGATATGACACTACTTGATAATAAAAAAGGGTAAAAGATAGTGATGATGTGATACCGCGGCACTCCCCCAAGCTTGGAACAAACCAAGGGGATGCCAATACCAATGATGAATTACTCCTTCGGTGGTGATGGTGATTCCTTGATAAGCTTCTCAACAAGCTCTTTTAGCTCATCAATCTTGTACATGAGGTTGCGGATCATCTCCGAATTGTGCTCGATGCGGTTAAAAAGTATATCCGACGGTGAGTCCCAACTCTTGGAGTTGTTTCCCCAATCTTCAGCTTCAGGCTTCATCTTTCCTGCAGTGTTAGAACGATCCATGTCCCATTTGCTAGGCAATACTGCCTTGGGAGCCCTTTCAGTTTGAATATTATGAATTAGAATGTGGAAGGGTTTGTAGGTGCCTGGAGGAGATGTCCTTGGAGCTAGGTAATGACGTGGGACTCTCCCTCCGGTGTTAATCCTTGCGCTTTTCTTGGTGTTGAATGGAGTTGCCACCACTCCGATGCTTGCGACGGTGGCACGCGGGTATACTCGCGGAACTTCCTCCACTTCTTCTTCATCCTCGCTCTTGACTTCCTTCTTCAAATCGGGGTCTTGAATACCTTCCTCCAAAGGTTCCTTGTCCTTGTTGTTGGAGACCATGATGCTTCTAGATCAAAACAGACCCTGGCAGAAAACAGTTCGAAACAAAACGCGACGAGAAAACGATATACGGACCTCCAGGGGTCCGGGGGATTATATAGCAGTAATTTTCACGACAGAAGGAAAGTACCAGGTCGAACAAGAGTCGGAGAGGGACAACGAGGGGCCCTCCTCACAGGGCAGCGCGGCCAGGCTGGGGCCCACGCCGGCCTGTGGGGGCACGCCCTCGTGCGTCTACTCCACTCCGTTTCGATCTTGTAATTTTTCATATTTTCCAAAAGTTGCGAAAACATTGTTCGGAAAGTTAAACGCGGACTTTTTCTTACCAGAACTGTTACCTATTCAAAGTCGAACTCTGCAGGACTGTCAACTTGACCTTTGATGAAAGCTTCCGGAGTCACCACTTGAATAACATCAACATCTTCATTATAAGAATCTCCAGAGATATAATGCTTGAGTCTTTGTCCATTCACTACTTGTGTGGCATTACCTTGCAGAGAGCTAATTTTAATTGCTCCTGATCGATACACCTCATCAATGACATATGGTCCTTCCCATTTTATGAGTAATTTCCCTGCAAAAAATCTGAGACGAGACCGATACAATAGGACTTTATCCCCAACATTAAATTCTCTTTTGATAATTCTTCTATCATGCCATTTCTTAACTTTCTCCTTAAAGAGTTTAGCATTTTCATATGCTTCACTTCTCCATTCATCTAAAGAACTCAATTGTAGCAATCTCTTCTTACCGGCAAGTTTAGGATCTTTATTTAGTTCTCTTACAGCCCAATAAGCTTTGTGCTCTAGTTCTAAAGGTAAATGACAAGCTTTCCCATAAACCATTTTATACGGTGACATACCCATGGGATTTTTATAAGCAGTTCTATAAGCCCATAATGCTTCTTTCAATTTAATAGCCCAGTTCTTTCTAGATTTATTAACAGTCTTTTGCAAGATAGATTTAATCTCTCTATTTGATAATTCTACTTGCCCGCTAGTTTGAGGATGATAAGCAGAGGCAATCCTATGGTTAATACCATATTTAGCAAGAGTTTTTCTAAAACCACCATGAATAAAATGAGAACCTCCATCAGTCATAATATATCTAGGTACTCCAAATCTAGGAAAAATGATATCTAAAAGCATTTTCAAAGAAGTCTCACCATCAACACTTTTTGTGGGTATAGCTTCCACCCATTTAGTAACATAATCAACAGCGACAAGAATATGAGTGTTACCTTCTGAAGAAGGGAAAGGACCCATGAAGTCAAATCCCCAACAATCGAATGGTTCAATAACAAGAGTATAATTCATAGGCATTTCATTGCGTCTGGAGATATTACCAACCCTTTGACATTCATCACAAGATAAAATAAACTTCCTTGCATCTTTGAAGAGAGTTGGCCAATAAAAACCTGATTGTAGAACCTTTTGCGCGGTTCTATCTCCGACGTGATGTCCTCCATAAGCACTACCATGACACTTACTCAATATCTCTTGTTGTTCATATTCGGGTACACATCTTCGCATAATACCATCCACTCCTTCTTTATATAAGTGTGGGTCATCCCAAAAATAATGCCTCAAGTCATAAAAGAATTTCCTCCTTTGCTGAGCTAAAAAGGTTGGAGGCAAGTACTTGGATACAATAAAGTTAGCATAATTAGCATACCAAGGACTATCTCGCGAGTTCACCTTTATTACAGCCAATTGTTCATTTGAAAAACTATCATTAACAGGAACATGATCATAAGCAATATTTTCCAATCTAGACAAATTATCAGCAACAAGATTATCAGCACCTTTCCTATCTATAATATGTAAATCAAATTCTTGCAACAGAAGTACCCATCTAATAAGCCTTGGCTTAGCATCTTTCTTTGTCATAAGGTATCTAATTGCAGCATGATCAGTATGAATTGTGACTTTTGAATCAACAATATAGGATCTAAACTTGTCACAAGCAAATACTACAGCTAATAATTCTTTTTCAGTTGTAGCATAATTTCTTTGAGCAGCATCAAGAGTTTTGCTAGCATAATGAATAACATTTAATTTTTTATCTACTCGCTGTCCAAGAACAGCGCCTACAGCAAAATCACTAGCATCACACATAATTTCAAAAGGTAAGTTCCAATCAGGAGGTTCAACTACAGGAGCAGTTGTTAAGGCTTTCTTTAGAGTTTCAAAAGCTTCCTTACAATCATCATCAAAGACAAAAGGTACATCTTTTTGAAGAAGATTAGTAAGAGGCTTTGAAATCTTGGAGAAATCTTTAATAAATCTCCTATAAAACCCAGCATGACCAAGAACACTACGAATACCTTTAACATCCCTCGGGTAGGGCATCTTCTCAATTGCTTCAACTTTAGCTCTATCAACTTCAATACCTCTCTCGGAAATTTTATGTCCCAATACAATTCCTTCATTAACCATAAAGTGGCATTTCTCCCAATTAAGAACAAGGTTAGTTTCTTCACATCTCTGCAAAACTTTATCGAGGTTTCGCAAGCAATTATCAAAAGAATTCCCATAGACAGAAAAATCATCCATGAATACCTCTACAATATTCTCACAAAAGCCATGAAAAATAGCAGACATGCATCTTTGAAAAGTAGCAGGAGCATTACATAAACCAAAAGGCATACGTCTATAAGCATAAGTTCCATAAGGACAAGTGAAAGTGGTTTTCTCTTGATCTTTAGTTTTAACAGCAATTTGTGAAAACCCAGAATAACCATCAAGAAAGCAAAAATGAGTATTTTTAGACAACCTCTCTAACATTTGATCAATAAAGGGTAAAGGGTAATGATCTTTCTTAGTAACCTTATTAACTTTTCGATAATCAATGCACATTCTATACCCTACAACTACTCTTTGAGGGATGAGCTCGTCATTATCATTAGGCACAACAGTCATTCCTCCTTTCTTAGGAACACAATGCACAGGACTAACCCATCTACTATCAGCAATAGGATATATAATACCAGCTTCAAGAAGTTTTAATACCTCATTCCTTACCACATCCTTCATCTTCGGAATTAGACGACGCTGATGTTCAACAATAGGCTTTGCATCATCTTCCATATTGATAGCATGTTGGCAAATAGAGGGAGAAATCCCCTTCAAATCATCAAGAGTATAGCCAATAGCTCCTCGGTGTTTCTTCAATATTTCCAATAACCTTTCTTCTTCAAATTCTGAAAGCTTAGAGCTAATAATAACAGGATATATTTTCTTATCATCAATATGAGCATACTTAAGATTATCAGGCAATGGTTTCAAATCAAAGACAGGATCTTCCTTTGGTGGTGGTGTTGTACCTAAATCCTCAACCGGCAAGTCATGTTTAAGAATAGGTTGACGAAGGAAAATTTCATCAAGCTCATTTCTTTCTTCCCTAAAGACTTCACTCTCACTATCCTCCAAATGTTGCTGCAAAGGATTATTAGGAGCAAGAGCAATAGATGCATACTGTTCAACTCTAAAATCATTATTAGGCAAATCAGCTTTATAAGGAGTTTTGGCAAATTTAGAGAAATTAAACTCATAAGATTCACCAGCAAATTTAGTCACAATTTTTTCCTTCTTGCAATCTATAACAGCTCCACAAGTATTTAAGAAAGGTCTACCAAAAATAATAGGACAAGACTTACTAGCAGCAGAACCAAGTACCAAAAAGTCAGCAAGATATTTAATCTTACCACATAGAACTTCCACATCTTGAACAATACCAATAGGAGAGATAGTTTCTCTATTAGCTAGCCGAATAACCACATCAATATCTTCAAGTTCACAAGAACCAATTTCATGCATGATCTCCGTATAAAGCTCATAAGGAATGGCACTAATACTTGCACAATATCGCATAAACCATAATAGCAATGATCACCAATTCTAACAGATAGCATAGGAACACTAGTTTTCCTAGACTTATTAGGATGCGAAACAATATTAGAAGCATCTTCACAGAAAATAATATGACCATCTTCTACATTTTCAGTCACAAGATCCTTAACTATTGCAACAGCAGGTTCAACCTTTATTTGTTCTTCAGGTTCTATAGGTTTCTTTGCACTTTTATTAACTGCACTAGTTATAACAGAATACTCCTTCATTTTAGCAGGGAAAGGAGTTTTTTCAATATATGCTTCAGGAAGAATATGATCAACAGTTTCAATTACAACACATTTATTTATAGATGAATCAATTTTATCTTTATACGGTTCATGATACTTATCAAAATTCTTCTTAGGCAATTCATAATGAGAGGCAAAGGCTCTATAAAGATTTGCAACAACTTGAGAATCAAGACCATAAGTAGCACTCATATTACGAAATTTATCAGTATCCATAAAAGCTTCAATGCATTTATAATCATAGTTTATACCTGACTCTCTGTCTTTGTCGTTCTTCCATCCTTCAGTATTCTCCTGGATCCTATCAAGAAGGTCCCTTTTAAACTCTTCTTTGTTGCGTGTAAATGATCCAGAACAAGAAGTATCCAGCAGAGTCTTATCTTGAGAAGACAGTCTTGCATAGAAATTATCAATAATAATATTACCAGGAAGCTCATGAATGGGGCATTTGAGCATTAAAGACTTCAATCTCCCCCATGCTTGGGCAATACTCTCTCCATCACGAGGCCAGAAATTATATATGCGGTTCCGATCTTTGTGAATTTCACTTGGAGGATAGAATTTAGAATAAAATAGAGGCACAATATCCTTCCAATCAAGAGAATCACCATTCTTCAGCAATTTATACCAATGCGCCGCTTTACCAGACAGCGATATAGAGAATAGTTTCTTTCTAACTTCATCCATAGCAATACCTGCACATTTGAATAACCCGCATAATTCATGTAGAAACAGTAAATGATCACCAAGATGGACAGTTCCATCCCCTTCATAGCGGTTATCCACAACACGTTCAATAATTTTCATAGGTATTTTGTATGGAACCTCTTTCTCACCTGGTGCCTCATCCACTACCTTTGCAGTAGTAGTAGATTTTCCAAATAGGAATTCAAGAGAAGATCTCTCCATAATGAATTATAGCAGCAGGCAGAAATAAAATCAGCACGTACAGTAAAGGTTTTCCTTACCGATTCCACTTACCAATAGCGCTTCACTCCCCGGCAATGGCGCCAGAAAATAGTCTTGATGACCCACAAGTATAGGGGGTGTATCGTAGTACTTTTGATAAATAAGAGTGTCGAACCCAACGAGGAGCAGAAGGTGTTGACAAGCAGTTTCGATGAAGGATTCACTGTAAATGCTCACAGACAAGTATTCAGGGGGTTTTGATATAGCAGATAAATAAAGTACGAGTAAGTAAAATGCGAGAGAAATAATTACAGCGAGTGGCCCAATCCTTTTTAGCACAAAGGACAAGCCGGTTTGTTTACTTATAATGACCAAACGTTCTTGAGGACACACGGGAATTTAGTCTAGTGCTTTCGCTTCATACAGCTAATTAATCTTCATTGTTTTGATAAGTGTTGTGTGGGTGAACCTATGCTAATGCACCGCCCTTCCTAGGACTAATACATACTTTTGATTATACCCCTTGCAAGCATCCGCAACTACAAGAAAGTAATTAAGATAAATCTAACCACAGCCTTAAACTCTGAGATCCTGCTATCCATCCTGCATCGATATACCAATGGGGGTTCAGGTTGCTGTCACTCCGGCAACCCCACAATTAGCAAACGAATACAAGATGTATTCCCCTAGGCCCATAAAGGTGAAGTATCATGTAGTCGACGTTCACATGACACCACTAGAAGAATAACACCACAATTTAAATATCATAACATTGAATATTACTCAACCATAATTCACTACTAGCATTTAGACTTCACCCATGTCCTCAAAAACTAAACAAACTACTCACGAGACATCATATGGAACATGATCAGAGGTGATATAATGATGAATAACAATCTAAACATAAACCTTGGTTCAATGGTTTCACTCAATAGCATCAATAACAAGTAGAAATCAACACCGGGAGAGTTTCCCCTATCAAACAATCAAGATCCAACCCAAATCGTTACAGCGGTGAAGATGTGCAGCGGTGGAGATGGCGGTGACGGTGATGAAGATGGTGGTGATGATGATGGAGATGATGTCCAGCTCGATGATGGTGACGATGGCGTCGATTTCCCCCTCTGGGAGGGAATTTCCCCGGCGGATTCCTGCCCGCCGGAGAGCTCTTTTCTCTCTGGTGTTTTCCGCCCCGCAGAGGCGGCTGTGACTATTCACGACTATCCTCTGGAGCTTAGGTTTTCGGGACGAAGAAGTACGCGCAGGAGAGGAGGCTAGAGGGGGTCATGGGCCCCCTCCTCACAAGGCGGCGCGGCCAGGCCTTGGCCCGCGCCGGCCTATGAGGTGGGCCCATGGCGGCCCTCCTCGGCTCCACCTTTTGGCTACCTCCGTCTTCTGGAAAAATAGGATTTTCAGTATAATTCCCGTCAATTGCTGATCTTCCGAAATATTGCATTCTGACGGTGCTTTTTCCAGCAGAATCCTGACTCCGGTGCGCGATCCTCCAATAATCATGAAACATGCAAAATAGATGAAATAACATAAGTATCATCTCCAAATACGAAATATATCAATGAATAACAGTAAATTATGATATAAAATAGTGATGCAAAATGGACGTATCAAGCACATTTTTATCTGTCTTCTGAGGACCATGGAGGCGAAGGCCACCTTCTTCTGGAAGTCCAAGAATAGAAGCAAACCGGCGCAAGTTTGCCACACAATGAGTGGAGCCAGACATCCATTCCATAGTGCGCTCATCATCTTTCATGAAGGCCAGAGTAGCATAGAATTGCTTAATCAACTCTGGACTATAGTCACACTGAATCTTCATCAGATCCTGCAAACCCATCCTACCAGTCACCCAGATGGCATCCTCAAAATGATTATTGACAGCCAGATCATCCACATTGATAGCTTGCATGGGTCACACTTTCTTCATGGGCTCATAAATATCCTTGTAGATGCACTCCTGCTCCACACACCAGAAGCGCCTGCCCTCTATCTCCTCATTCCTTGCAACGTCTTCATACCAGTTCTTCATACGGATTGCTGCATAAGAGATAAGGTCCATTGACTTGTAGTTCACCCTAGGTTCCTTGTTCTTCCTCCTACTAGAGGTGGACTTGCGAGGAGCATTGGAAGCAAACTCATCACTTGACCGGTTCTGCCTTGGACGTCTCCGAGTACCCCGAGAACCACTACCTGTGAGAAGCAAAGATGGATAGCAAAAGAGAAGATAATGCTCATAAGTCATGTAAGATACAGTAAAGTACTCTAGAAACATACTATAAGTCAGTAGAAGTCTAGACATGATAGATTAAAACAGAACTGCAGCAGCGATGAAGCTCCAGGCCGGATAATCCGGTGTCCCCGAGGGGCGGATAATCCGGCCAGGCCGGATAATCCGGCTTGCGCGGGGCCCGGATAATCCGGCCCTGCGGATCTTGCAGAAATCACAATCAAAAACATGTCTATGACCAGATCGGCCTTATAGTATGCAAGAGGAGTATTCTACACAAGATTTGGAACAACTAGGCACCATCTTCACCAAGAAAATAGCAAATATAAAACACAACTCCTAGGGTTAGGGATTGTGAATCATACCCCCATCCATTGGAGAAACCGCTTGGAGGAGATGAGAGCTAGGGAGGAGGAGCACCCGATCCACCCAAAAACTCCAAGAGGGAGCGGACGGGGCGGCTCCGACAAGGAGGAGGAGCTCCGGCGATCTTGAGAGGAGAGAGAGAGGAGAGATAGGCGCGTGGGGGCTGGTTGTGAACCGTTTGCCCCCACGGCCTCGTCCTCAACCCTTTCAAAACCTGCCCATGCCGGATAATCCGGCCCTAGTTTAGGGCGGATAATCCGGCCGGGCCGGATTTTCCGGTTTGCACGGGGGCTGGATTATCCGGTTTTCTGGAAAATTCTAGAACACCGGAAATCCTGCCTATCTTTTGTTGGTTATTTGCATAAGCCCATATGAGGTGTAATGAAGTATCACAACACATATAAGATGCATATTGACCAATAAGATGGGGCAACCTAGATCATCCGACCGAAAATCCTCAAACTCCAAGTTTTTACCAAAACATGACATATGAGGAAGATGGAAATGGCTTATAGATGAGTGTGGGCTTGGGTTTAGAAAGCTCAAACTGTTAATGGTACATGATCACTCAAGTTTGCAAGATATGAGCAAATAAGGCCAAACTAGAGTGATTTCCCATAAGAACAAGGAGTTGTCAAATAAAAAACATGAAGATCCAAATAACTCCAACTCTTCTCAAAGAAGAGTGTGGTTGCCTAGGCCACCATATATGAGTGTTTATGGCATGGCACCGCGAAGATATATCTTGGGCCCAAACCACTACTCATCATTGAAGCTCACATATCAACATATTATATAAAGAGAATGATTTCTTAATGTTGGCATTATGGGGGGAGGGATAGCTCAATAATTTAAACCGCACTCCCCCTATTTCCATGCCCACATCTAAACCAAATAAAGTTTTGAGATAGAGGTGTGTTTGCAAGATGGTCAAGCTATACTCCTTGAATCAATGATATTTAGCTCATTCCTCAAATAGCAAAACCTTGCTTCATCAAGAGGCTTCGTGAATATATCGGCAAGTTGATCTTTGGTAGGAACATAGATAAGCTCAATATCACCACGGGCAACATGATCCCTAATGAAATGATTCCGGATCTCAATGTGCTTCGTTCTTGAATGTTGCACCGGATTATAGGCAATCTTGATGGCACTTTCATTGTCACATAATAGAGGCACTTTGTCACAAATGACACTGTATTCCTTTAAAGTTTGCCTCATCCATAACAATTGAGTGCATCCACTTGCGGCGGCAACATATTCGGCTTCGGCGGTGGAGAGAGATATACAATTTTGCTTCTTAGAAGACCAACACACCAAGGGCCTACCAAGAAATTGGCAAGCCCCGGAAGTTGATTTCCTATCATCCTTGTCCCCCGCCCAATCCGCATCGGTGTATCCATTGAGAATAAAACTTGAGCCTTTGGGGTACCAAATACCATATCTTGGGGTATCAACCAAATATCGAAAGATTCTTTTGAGAGCCATCATGTGACTCTCTTTAGGAGAAGCTTGATACCTTGCACACACACCAACACTCAACACTATGTCCGGTCTAGATGCACAAAGGTAAAGCAAGGATCCAATCATGGAGCGATATACCTTTTGATCCACCTCTTTACCATTGGGATCAAGTGCAAGATGACATTTAGTAACCATAGGAGTGGCTACACCCTTCAACTCGGTCATCTTGAACCTCTTGAGCATGTCTTGGAGATATTTTGCTTGATTGATGAAGGTCCCTTCTCTCAATTGCTTGATCTCAAAACCAAGGAAGAACTTCATCTCTCCCATCATAGACATCTCAAACCTATCGGTCATAAGCTTTGAAAATTCATCATTGAAAGCTTTGTTAGTAGAGCCAAAGATAATATCATCAACATATAATTGGCAAACGAAAAGCTCCCTGATACGTCTCCGACGTATCGATAATTTCTTATGTTCCATGCCACATTATTGATGATATCTACATGTTTTATGCATACTATATGTCATATTTATGCATTTTCCGGCACTAACCTATTAACGAGATGCCGAAGAGCCAGTTGCTGTTTTCTGCTGTTTTTGGTTTCAGAAATCCTAGTAAGGAAATATTCTCGGAATTGGACGAAATCAACGCCCAGGGGCCTATTTTTACACGAAGCTTCCAGAAGACCGAGAGGGAAAGGAAGTGGGGCCACGAGGCGCCGCCACACTAGGGCGGCGCGGCCCAGGCCTTGGCCGCGCGGCTCTAGCGTGTGGGGCCCTCGTGTGGCCCCCTGCGTTGCCCTTCCGCCTACTTAAAGCCTTCATCGCGAAACCCCCAGTACCGAGAGCCACGATACGGAAAACCTTACTGAGACGTGATGGCGTGTATTTCACACGTTCGTTGGGCAACCCCAAGAGGAAGGTATGATGCGCACAGCAGCAAGTTTTCCCTCAGAAAGAAACCAAGGTTTATCGAACCAGGAGGAGCCAAGAAGCATGTTGAAGGTTGATGGCGGCGGGATGTAGTGCGGCGTAACACCAGGGATTCCGGCGCCAACGTGGAACCTGCACAACACAACCAAAGTACTTTGCCCCAACGAAACAGTGAGGTTGTCAATCTCACCGGCTTGCTGTAACAAAGGATTAACCGTATTGTGTGGAAGATGATTGTTTGCAGAAAACAGTAGAACAATATTGCAGTAGATTGTATTTCAGTAAAGAGAATTGGACCGGGGTCCACAGTTCACTAGAGGTGTCTCTCCCATAAGATAAACAGCATGTTGGGTGAACAAATTACAGTTAGGCAATTGACAAATAAAGAGAGCATGACCATGCACATACATATTATGATGAGTATTGTGAGATTTAATTGGGCATTACGACAAAGTACATAGACCGTCATCCAACTGCATCTATGCCTAAAAAGTCCACCTTCAGGTTATCATCCGAACCCCTTCCAGTATTAAGTTGCAAACAACAGACAATTGCATTAAGTATGGTGCGTAATGTAACTAGTGACTACATCCTTGAACATAGCACTAATGTTTTATCCCTAGTGGCAACAGCACAACACAACCTTAGAACTTTCTGTCACATCGTCCTGTGTCAATGCAGGCATGAACCCACTATCGAGCATAAGTACTCCCTCTTGGAGTTACAAGCATCTACTTGGCCAGAGCATCTACTAGTAACGGAGAGCATGCAAGATCATAAACAACACATAGCATAACTTTGATAATCAACATAACAAGTATTCTCTATTCATCGGATCCCAACAAACGCAACATATAGAATTACAGATAGATGATCTTGATCATGTTAGGCAGCTCACAAGATCCGACAATGATAGCACAATGGGGAGAAGACAACCATCTAGCTACTGCTATGGACCCATAGTCCAGGGGTAGACTACTCACACATCACACCGGAGGCGACCATGGCGGCGTAGAGTCCTCCGGGAGATGATTCCCCTCTCCGGCAGGGTGCCGGAGGTGATCTCTGGATCCCCGAGATGGGATCGGCGGCGGCGGCGTCTCTCGGAAGGTTTTCCGTATCGTGGCTCTCGATGCGGGGGTTTCGTCACGGAGACTTTTGCTAGGCGGAAGGGCAGGTCAAGAGGCGGCACGGGGGCCCCACACTACAGGCCGGCGCGGCCAAGGGGGGCCGCGCCGCCCTATAGTGTGGCCCCTCCGTGGCCCCTCTTCGTCTCTCCTTCGGACTTCTGGAAGCTTCGTGAGAAAATAGGCCCCTGGGCTTTGATTTCGTCCAATTCCGAGAATATTTCCTTACTAGGATTTCTGAAACCAAAAACAGCAGAAAACAAAGAATCGGCACTTCGGCATCTTGTTAATAGGTTAGTTCCAGAAAATGCACGAATATGACATAAAGTGTGCATAAAACATGTAGATAACATCAATAATGTGGCATGGAACATAAGAAATTATCGATACGTCGGAGACGTATCAGCATCCCCAAGCTTAGGTCTGCTCGTCCCGAGCAGGTAAAACGATAACACGTATAATTTCTGGAGTGACATGCCATCATAATCTTGATCATACTATTTGTAAAGCATATGTAGTGAATGCAGCGATCGAAACAATGTATATGACATGAGTAAACAAGTGAATCATATAGCAAAGACTTTTCATGAATAGCACTTCAAGACAAGCATCAATAAGTCTTGCATAAGAGTTAACTCATAAAGCAATAATTCAAAGTAGAGATATTGAAGCAACACAAAAGAAGATTAAGTTTCAGCGGTTGCTTTCAACTTGTAACATGTATATCTCATGGATATTGTCAACATAGAGTAATATAATAAGTGCAATAAGCAAGTATGTAGGAATCAATGCACAGTTCACACAAGTGTTTGCTTCTTGAGGTGGAGAGAAATAGGTGAACTGACTCAACATTGAAAGTAAAAGAATGGTCCTCCATAGAGGAAAAGCATCGATTGCTATATTTGTGCTAGAGCTTTGATTTTGAAAACATGAAACAATTTTGTCAACGGTAGTAATAAAGCATATGCATCATGTAAATTATATCTTATAAGTTGCAAGCCTCATGCATAGTGTACTAATAGTGCCCGCACCTTGTCCTAATTAGCTTGGACTACCGGGTCATCACAATGCATTGTTTTTACCAAGTGTCACAAAGGGGTACCTCTATGCCGCCTGTACAAAGGTCTAAGGAGAAAGCTCGCATTTGGATTTCTCGCTATTGATTATTCTTCAACTTAGACATCCATACCGGGACAACATAGACAACAGATAATGGACTCCTCTTTTATGCATAAGCATATAACAACAATTAATAATTTTCTCATTTGAGATTTGAGGATTGTTGTCCAAAACTGAAACTTCCACCATGGATCATGGCTTTAGTTAGCGGTCCAATGTTCTTCTCTAACATATGCATGCTTAACCATATGGTGGTAGATCTCTCTTACTTCAGACAAGACGAACATGCATAGCAACTCACATGAAATTCAACAATGAAAAGTTGATGGCGTCCCCAGTGAACATGGTTATCGCACAACAAGCAACTTAATAAGAGATAAAGTGCATAATTACATATTCAATACCACAATAGTTTTTAAGCTATTTGTCCCATGAGCTATATATTGCAAAGGTGAATGATGGAATTTTAAAGGTAGCACTCAAGCAATTTACTTTGGAATGGCGGAAAAATACCATGTAGTATAGGTAGGTATGGTGGACACAAATGGCATAGTGGTTGGCTCAAGTATTTTGGATGCATGAGAAGTATTCCCTCTCGATACAAGGTTTAGGCTAGCAAGGCTTATTTGAAACAAACACAAGGATGAACCGGTGCAGCAAAACTCACATAAAAGACATATTGAAAACATTATAAGACTCTACACCGTCTTCCTTGTTGTTCAAACTCAATACTAGAAATTATCTAGACCTTAGAGAAACCAAATATGCAAACCAAATTTTAGCATGCTCTATGTATTTCTTCATTAATGGGTGCAAAGCATATGATGCAAGAGCTTAATCATGAGCACAATAATTGCCAAGTATCACATTACCCAAGACATTTATAGCAATTACTACATGTATCATTTTCTAATTCCAACCATATAACAATTTAACGAAGGAGAAACTTCGCCATGAATACTATGAGTAGAAACCAAGGACATACTTGTCCATATGCTACAGCGGAGCGTGTCTCTCTCCCATAAAGTGAATGCTAGGATCCATTTTATTCAAACAAAACAAAAAACAAAAACAAACCGATGCTCCAAGAAAAAGCACATAAGATGTGATGGAATAAAAATATAGTTTCAGGGGAGGAACCTGATAATGTTGTCGATGAAGAAGGGGATGCCTTGGGCATCCCCAAGCTTAGACGCTTGAGTCTTCTTGATATATGCAGGGGTGAACCACCGGGGCATCCCCAAGCTTAGAGCTTTCACTCTCCTTGATCATGTTGCATCATACTCCTCTCTTGATCCTTGAAAACTTCCTCCACACCAAACTCGAAACAACTCATTAGAGGGTTAGTGCACAATATAAATTGACATATTCAGAGGTGACACAATCATTCTTAACACTTCTGGACATTGCATAATGCTACTGGACATTAATGGATCAAAGAAATTCATCCAACATAGCGAAAGAGGCAATGCGAAATAAAAGGCAGAATCTGTCAAAACAGAACAGTTCGTATTGACGAATTTTAAAATGGCACCAGACTTGCTCAAATGAAAATGCTCAAATTGAATGAAAGTTGCGTACATATCTGAGGATCATGCACGTAAATTGGCTTAATTTTCTGAGCTACCTACAGGGAGGTGGACCCAGATTCGTGACAGCAAAGAAATCTGGAACTGTGCAGTAATCCAAATCTAGTACTTACTTTTCTATCAACGGCTTAACTTGGCACAACAAAACACAAAACTAAGATAAGGAGAGGTTGATACAGTAGTAAACAACTTCCAAGACTCAAATATAAAACAAAGTACTGTAGCAAAATAACACATGGGTTATCTCCCAAGAAGTTCTTTCTTTATAGCCATTAAGATGGGCTCAGCAGTTTTGATGATGCACTCGCAAGAAATGGTATTTGAAGAAAAAGAGAGCATCAAGAGGCAAATTCAAAACACATTTAAGTCTAACATGCTTCCTATGCATAGGAATCTTGTAAATAAACAAGTTCATGAAGAGCAAAGTGACAAGCATAGGAAGATAAAACAAGTGTAGCTTCAAAAATTTCAGCACATAGAGAGGTGTTTTAGTAACATGAAAATTTCTACAACCATATTTTCCTCTCTCATAATAACTTTCAGTAGCATCATGAGCAAACTCAACAATATAGCTATCACATAAAGCATTCTTATCATGAGTCTCATGCATAAAATAATTACTACTCCCAACATAAGCATAGTCATTCTTATTAATTGTAGTGGGAGCAAATTCAACAAAGTAGCTATCATTATTATTCTCATCACCATAATCATCAAATGTAGGAGGCATAGTATAATCATAATAAACTTTATCCTCAATAGTAGGTGGCACCCAAATACCACTATCATCATAAATGGGAGGCAAAGTGTCATCAAAGTAAATTTTCTCCTCCATGCTTGGGGGACTAAAAAGTTCATGCTCATCAGAGCCAGCTTCCCCAAGCTTAGAATTTTCCATAGCATTAGCAACAATGGTGTTCAAAGCATTCATAGTAATAACATTCCCATTAGCATGCATATAAAGTTCCATGGGTTTTTTAATTCTCTCTTCAAACACATCATGTCCTAATTCAAGATAAAGTTCATAAAGATCTCTCATATTTTTGTTGTTTTCCATTATGCTTAACTAGTGAAATAAAAACATGCATGATATTAAGTAAAGTAAACAAGTAACTAATTTTTTTTTTGTGTTTTTGATATAGAGTGCAAGACAGTAAATAAAGTAAAACTAGCAACTAATTTTTTTGTATTTTGATTTAGTGCAGCAAACAAAGTAGTAAATAAAACTAAGCAAGACAAAAACAAAGTAAAGAGATTGAGAAGTGGAGACTCCCCTTGCAGCGTGTCTTGATCTCCCGGCAACGGCGCTTAAAAAAGAGCTTGATGGCGTGTATTTCACACGTTCGTTGGGCAACCCCAAGAGGAAGGTATGATGCGCACAGCAGCAAGTTTTCCCTCAGAAAGAAACCAAGGTTTATCGAACCAGGAGGAGCCAAGAAGCACGTTGAAGGTTGATGGCGGCGGGATGTAGTGCGGCGTAACACCAGGGATTCCGGCGCCAACGTGGAACCTGCACAACACAACCAAAGTACTTTGCCCCAACGAAACAGTGAGGTTGTCAATCTCACCGGCTTGCTGTAACAAAGGATTAACCGTATTGTGTGGAAGATGATTGTTTGCAGAAAACAGTAGAACAATATTGCAGTAGATTGTATTTCAGTAAAGAGAATTGGACCGGGGTCCACAGTTCACTAGAGGTGTCTCTCCCATAAGATAAACAGCATGTTGGGTGAACAAATTACAGTTAGGCAATTGACAAATAAAGAGAGCATGACCATGCACATACATATTATGATGAGTATTGTGAGATTTAATTGGGCATTACGACAAAGTACATAGACCGTCATCCAACTGCATCTATGCCTAAAAAGTCCACCTTCAGGTTATCATCCGAACCCCTTCCAGTATTAAGTTGCAAACAACAGACAATTGCATTAAGTATGGTGCGTAATGTAACTAGTGACTACATCCTTGAACATAGCACTAATGTTTTATCCCTAGTGGCAACAGCACAACACAACCTTAGAACTTTCTGTCACTGTCCCAGGTGTCAATGCAGGCATGAACCCACTATCGAGCATAAGTACTCCCTCTTGGAGTTACAAGCATCTACTTGGCCAGAGCATCTACTAGTAACGGAGAGCATGCAAGATCATAAACAACACATAGCATAACTTTGATAATCAACATAACAAGTATTCTCTATTCATCGGATCCCAACAAACGCAACATATAGAATTACAGATAGATGATCTTGATCATGTTAGGCAGCTCACAAGATCCGACAATGATAGCACAATGGGGAGAAGACAACCATCTAGCTACTGCTATGGACCCATAGTCCAGGGGTAGACTACTCACACATCACACCGGAGGCGACCATGGCGGCGTAGAGTCCTCCGGGAGATGATTCCCCTCTCCGGCAGGGTGCCGGAGGCGATCTCCTGGATCCCCCGAGATGGGATCGGCGGCGGCGGCGTCTCTGGAAGGTTTTCCGTATCGTGGCTCTCGGTACTGGGGGTTTCGTCACGGAGACTTTTTATAGGCGGAAGGGCAGGTCAAGAGGCGGCACGGGGGCCCCACACTACAGGCCGGCGCGGCCAAGGGGGGGGCCGCGCCGCCCTATGGTGTGGCCCCTCCGTGGCCCCTCTTCGTCTCTCCTTCGGACTTCTGGAAGCTTCGTGAGAAAATAGGCCCCTGGGCTTTGATTTCGTCCAATTCCGAGAATATTTCCTTACTAGGATTTCTGAAACCAAAAACAGCAGAAAACAAAGAATCGGCACTTCGGCATCTTGTTAATAGGTTAGTTCCAGAAAATGCACGAATATGACATAAAGTGTGCATAAAACATGTAGATAACATCAATAATGTGGCATGGAACATAAGAAATTATCGATACGTCGGAGACGTATCAAGACGCCGCCGCCGCCAATCCCATCTCGGGGGATTCTGGAGATCTCCTCCGGCACCCTGCCGGAGAGGGGATTCATCTCCCGGAGGACTCTTCACCGCCATGGTCGCCTCCGGAGTGATGAGTGAGTAGTTCATCCCTGGACTATGGGTCCATAGCAGTAGCTAGATGGTTGTCTTCTCCTCATTGTGCTTCATTGTTGGATCTTGTGAGCTGCCTAACATGATCAAGATCATCTATCTGTAATTCTATATGTTGTGTTTGTCGGGATCCGATGGATAGAGAATACTATGTTATGTTAATTATCAAGTTATTACCTATGTGTTGTTTATGATCTTGCATGCTCTCCGTTATTAGTAGAGGCTCTGGCCAAGTTTTTGCTCTTAACTCCAAGAGGGAGTATTTATGCTCGATAGTGGGTTCATGCCTCCATTAAATCTGGGACAAGGATGTAAAAGTTCTAAGGTTGTGGATGTGCTGTTGCCACTAGGGATAAAACATTGATGCTATGTCTAAGGATGTAGTTATTGATTACATTACGCACCATACTTAATGCAATTGTCTGTTGTTTTGCAACTTAATACTGGAAGGGGTTCAGATGATAACCTGAAGGTGGACTTTTTAGGCATAGATGCATGCTGGATAGCGGTCTATGTACTTTGTCGTAATGCCCAATTAAATCTCACTATATTTATCATGTCATGTATGTGCATTGTTATCCCTCTCTATTTGTCAATTGCCCGACTGTAATTTGTTCACCCAACATGCTTTTATCTTATGGGAGAGACACCTCTAGTGAACTGTGGACCCCGGTCCATTCTTTTATACTGAAATACAATCTGCTGCAATACTTGTTCTTTACTGTTTTCTGCAAACAATCATCTTCCACACAATACGGTTAATCCTTTGTTACAGCAAGCCGGTGAGATTGACAACCTCACTGTTTCGTTGGGGCAAAGTACTTTGGTTGTGTTGTGCAGGTTCCACGTTGGCGCTGGAATCCCTGGTGTTGCGCCGCATTACATTCCGCCACCATCAACCTTCAACGTGCTTCTTGACTCCTACTGGTTCGATTAAACCTTGGTTTCTTACTTGAGGAAAACTCTCATCGCGTGCGCATCGCACCTTCCTCTTGGGGTTCCCAACGAACGTGTCAATTATACGCGCATCAAGACTGTTTTCTGGCGCCGTTGCCGGGGACCTGAAGAAAAGCTACACCATAAAGATTTCTAACTCCCACGTCAACTACACGCCAGCACTCCCCATTGACCCTCTTAGTAAAAAGAGTAGGATCGATTAGCCCAACATCAAACCCACGGTCTACCAACAATTCTTTAAGGTGCTCGTACCAAGCTCTAGGAGCTTGTTTGAGACCATAAAGTGCTTTATCAAGCTTGTAGACATGGTTAGGAAAGTTGAGATCCTCGAACCCTGGGGGTTGCTTAACATAAACCTCTTCATGCAAAGGACCATTAAGAAATGCACTTTTCACATCCATTTGTTGTAACTTAAAGTTATGATGCGATGCATAAGCAAGAAGGATACAAATGGACTCAAGGCGAGCCACGGGAGCATAAGTCTCTCCAAAGTCAATTCCTTCAACTTGAGAGAAACCTTGAGCCACCAATCTTGCCTTGTTCCTCACAACATTTCCAAACTCATCTTGCTTGTTCTTGAATATCCATTTAGTGCCTATAACATTGCGGCACCCCTTTGGCTTCTCTACTAAGGTCCATACTTTATTGCGCTTGAAGTTGTTGAGTTCTTCGTGCATAGCTTCCAACCAATCCGAATCTTCAAGGGCTTCAAATACTTTCTTGGGTTCCACTAAGGAGATATAAGCATGATGATTGCTAAAGTTAGCCAATTGCCTTCTTGTGGAAACTCTTCCTCTTACATCACTTAGGACCTTGTCATGAGTGTGTCCAAGAATTTCCAAGTTCCTATCTCTTCTTGCTAGACGACGGGCCTCGATCTCCTCCTTGGTTCTTCTTGGCCTTGGAGGTTTCACTTGATCAACTTGATCATTTGGGTCCCCGTCTTGACCTTCAACTTGAGCTTCCTCAATTTCTTGAGATTGCTCATCCTCATGTGCTTGATCTTAGACATTATCCGGTGAGAGGAGAATATTGAATGGATATTCATCGGATCCATCATGAATCCGTGATTGATCTTGTCCTTGATCTTGTCCTTGATCTTGCACACAAGAGGGAGGGTTTTGTTCTTGTTCTTGGGTTGGTGCATTATTTGCTTCAAGAGATGGGGTTTGTTGATGTTGAGAAGATGAGGGCTCCACCGTGGTAGAGCATAGTCCTTCCCGAGATGCCACACCGTGTCCCTCAATGGGGCGGAAAAATCCCACACCCATTCTTACTATGGCATCTTGAGGTATTTCATCACCTGCACATACATCAACTTGCCCCACTTGGGAGCCATCATTTTCTTCGAACGTCACACTACAAGATTCGATGATAATACTGGAGGATACATCAAAGACTCTATAAGTGTGAGATTCATCACCGTAACCAACAAATATACCCTCCAAAGTTTTAGGAGCAAATTTAGATAAACGAATTCCTTTGATTTTGTAGAAACACTTACACCCGAACACCTTGAAGTATGAGATATTAGGCTTGTTCCCGGTGAGTATTTCATATGGAGTCTTGTTCAATCCCTTGCGGAGATAGAGCCGGTTAGACGAGTGGCAAGCGGTGGAGATGGCTTCGGCCCAAAAATTATAGCGGGATTTATACTCCGCCATCATAGATCTTGCCATATCCATAAGAGTCCGATTCTTCCTCTCCGCAACACCATTTTGTTGAGGGGTGTAAGCAGCGGAATATTGATGATGAATCCCCTCATCACTAAGAAAATCATTGAGTGTATAGTTCTTGAGCTTGGAGCCGTTGTCACTTCTTATTGCCATAATGAGGAGGTTGTGTTGGCGTTGCACCTCGGTAGCAAAGTCAATGAATATTTGTTGAGTCTCATCTTTCGTCTTGAGAAAGTAGACCCAAGTGTATCTTGAGTAGTCATCAACAATCACCAAGCAATGTTTCTTCGCACCAAGACTTGCATGAGTAACGGGACCAAAGAGATCCACATGAAGGAGCTCCAAGATCCTCTTGGAAGAGATGATAGTCTTGCTTGGATGCGGAGAGTCATGCATTTTGCCTTCAACACAAGCCCTACAAACACGATCTTTGGCAAAAGACACATTTTCCATTAGTCCCACAATATGGTTCCCCTTGTGAAGACTTTGCAAAGTTCTCATGTTGACATGGGCCAAGCGGCGATGCCACAACCAACCCACATCCACCTTTCCGAATAGGCACATCGCACTTGAAGTGGTGGTCCCCGAAAAGTCCACCACATACAAGTTATGTTCGCGATACCCAACGAAAGCGACTAGAGTCTTGCTCCACAAGAGGACCACAACATCATTATCAATAAAGACGGCAAAACCCATCTTGCCAAGGGCGGAAACGGAAAGCAAATTGTAACCAAGGGTTTTGACAAGCATGACATCCACAAGAGTAATGTTGTGTGCAACCACAACCTTGCCAAAACCCAATACCTCGGATGTAGAATTATCGCCAAAGGAGACGGTGATATTATTTATATTGGGCCTCAACTCCTTGACGAGGTTCTTGCCGCCGGTCATATGACTTGTACATCCACTATCAAGTACCCATTTTGAACCTCCGGCGGCATAGTCCTACATGAGATCAATTCTTGGATTTAGGTACCCATTTCTCAATGGGTCCTCTTTTGTTAGCAACAAGGGTCTTTGGGACCCAAATAGACCAAGCAACATAAACATCATATGGGCCAACATATTTAGCATAAACATCACCATAATAATCTTTAAATAGAACATAGTGAGGGTTAGCATTTCCTGCATCATCATCATTAATGGTTTTGCCCTTAGGGGCTTCACCATTAGTGATATCTTTCTTCTTCTCTTGTGCGGGCTTGGCCTTTTGCTTGTTTGCCTTCTTTGCCTTGGCCTTATAACCAAGGCCCTCCTTCCCATTGTTTGATCTTTGCTTACTCAAAAGATCATCCAAAGAAAGTTTACTTTGGGGAGAGGAGGCCTTAGCAAGTTCATCCTTCAACCTAGCATTTTCCTCAATAATATTTGCATGATCACATGAAGGGGTAGAGGAACTAGGCACATCATATGAAGCAAGCCTAATTTGAAGTTGCTCATTTGACTTGGATAGGAGAGTGTATTCACTCTTCAAAGCTTTGTGAGCTTTGTCTAGTTCATCTAGATCCTTCACAAGTTTCTCATGATCAACACCAAATTGGGCCTTTTCCTTTTTAAGCACTTTAGTCTTAGCCCTAGCAAGATCTCTAGCTTTGATGAGTTTGTTAATTTTATCTTGAGGCCCTTCAAGATTTTCTAGCCTCTCCACAAGGGAAGCTATAGTTTCTTGACTTTCCTCAAGAGCATTTTTAAGAGCATGGATTTCAAGAGAGTCTTCTCTCTCTATTTGACATTTTTTCTCAAGAGTATCATTTTGTTGAGCTATACGAACCATGAGATTTGAAACATGCTTTTTAGTGTTACCTTGTAGGTTAAAAATGAATTCATCAAACTCTAGCATTTCTTGTTTCACTTTTAGACTAGCATGATCAACCCCTAGATCACTTGATATGTTAGGCATAGAGGGGCTAGGAGATGATACCTCGGAGGATTTAGCCATGAGACAACTTTTTTCCTCCACATGAATGACCTCATTGGGGGATTCACTTGGTGATGAAGAGTTAGTGGAGAGGGAGGCAAGAGCGACCAATCCATTAGAGGTTGCATCTTCTTCATCATCAACTGACGAGGCGGTTCCTCGGCAATGCCCACCATGAGGGCTTGGGTTTTAGAGAAAGGCGACGACGAAAGTTCCGGGAGCGAGGCGGTACACGACGTACCCAGGTTCACGTCCCCACGGTGGAGGATCGCTACGTCCTACTAGCAATCCACTATATGAATATATGTATACAGGGGGCCGCCATAGGCGGAGTTGTTGGATCTAGTCTAGTTCTAACCCGCGAGTTGCGGTGTCTAGGCGTGTCGCCTCTATGATTATGCTTCTGATTGTGCGTGCCTCAGGGGTGCCCCTGCCTGGCTTTATATATCAGCCAAGCTAGGGTTTACAAGAGTCCTAGTAGGATTCGTGTTGGAGTCTTCTTTCCTTGTTATCCAAGTTGATATTCCTTGCGGGTCCAGCTCGTCGAGTCCTTGTGTTGGTCCAGCTTCATAGTTTGCACCGGGTATGACAACGTCAAGTACCCGAAGGGTTATGCCCACGTCAGTAGCCCCCGAGTGTCTGGCCGAAGTGAAGCTTCGGGCAGGGACTAAAGTTGTCTTCGCTGAATGTCTTGATCATCTGTTGAATCTTGTGCTTGATGTAGAGTCAAAGTTGCTTTCTGTCGGGTGCGCGAAGCGCTCCCGATGGGAGTAGCCCCCGAGTCTATGGGCGGGTGCTTGCAGCCACGCATAGACTCAAGTTGTACTACTCGAAAATCTTGATTGTTGATGCCGATGTCTTCAACTTTGTTCGCGAGGCTGCCATCATCATCTCCGGAGGTATATTATTCTTGAGTTGATAGCACAGTAGATGTGTCCAAGGAGGACCTTGCCATGAAGCAATGTGCATTCTTGATATGAGAATTCTCATTGGGGGATTCAAAGAGAGATGAAGAGGGAATGTTGGTAGTGACAATGGCGGCCACTTCCTTTGAGCTTTCTTCTTCTTCATCATCACTAGAACTTTCAACTTCATCGGAAGAATATTCTTCCCTAGTCACTAGCACAACTCTTGAGGGTCTCTTGCCCTTCTTGGTCTTGTTGTTGTAGAATTTCTTGTTGGGGGCTTTTGAATATTTGCCCTTTGAGTCTTTGCTCTTGTCCTTGGGAATGAGCCTTCCATTATGAGTCTCCCTATTCTCATAGGGGCATTCGGCGATGAAATGATGCTTGTCATCACAGTTGTAGCATGATCTTGTTTTTGGACCAAAGCTAGTGAACCCACTTTTGTTGTTTCTCTTGATGTTGTCTTCCTTGGCCTTGGAAGGATCAACCCAAAAGGACTTTGCATGGAAGGCCATGTGATCATGGTAGTGGCATTCCAAATCTTCCGGATAGGACATACTCCAAGATGCCCTATATTGTTCTTGAGGGTGCACTTCTTCTACGGAGTTGACCGTCAAGGCAAGATTGTTCCCTTTTGACATACCAATGGCACGATTGCGAGAATCATGGGAGTTTTGCTCGAGCACCTTGAGGGCTTGCATCTCGTGCACGGCTTGTTGAGATGTGAGAGAGGAATAGCATTCTCTCCCAACAAGAGTCTTGACATCAATGGGTTCAAACGGCATCATGCAATCAATGTACTTATCCTTGATCCAAGAGTCATTGATGTGGGTGGCACCCACATTCCGGAAAGCATCGGCAACGGTGATGAGTTTTGCATACATGTCTTCGTGATCTTCATCCGGTAGCCTCATGAATCCTTCGGCTTTATTCCGAAGAGAATTGTACTTGTTCCTTCTCATGCTATCACTTCCAATGCACCTAGTGGCCAAACCATCCCAAGCTTCCTTGGTGGTGGTGTAATTCCGAACACGAGACAATTCTTTTGTCCCCACACTAGTTTGAATCATGTGCAGGGCGGTATCATTGAGTTGACTATCAACCGCTTCTCTTCTAGTCAACTTGTCGGGGTTGTATGGCTTGAAGCCTTCCACGATGATTCTCCAAAGTTCATTGGAGGCACTGCGAACATAAGAACGAAACTCAAATTGCCATGTATCGTAATCTTTAATATTAAACTTAGGTGGGTCTCCCCTAATGTTCATATGAGGATGGGGAACTGGGATATCAGGAGATAGGAAAGGTGGAGCCACTCGATTGTAGCTCACACCTTCACTAGTTCCCATGGGAGAAGTACCGGGGGGTATAATAGTGTTTAAGTTATCACCATTCAAGGGTTTGGTAGAGAGGGGTGACGTCGAAGCCTCTCCCCCTTCTATCGCACCCTTGACCATTTCCTCTATGACGGGAGCTACGGGGGGGACCGGAGTCAAAAGCTCGGAAATCAAATTTCTCATGCTTTCCATTTGAGCATCCATGGAGGACCTCAAGGATGTTTCCATTGCCTTGAATTCATCCATGGTGACCATCTTTGCGGCCCCTTCCGACCCCTCGTCATTCGGCATACTCTTAGGCGGTTAAGCCCGAAATAAGAGCCGAGGCTCTGATACCAATTGAAAGGATCGTATGCCGCACCTACACTACAAGAAAAGTTCTGATAGACAACGTCTCAAAATCGTCCGCTAAGGGGTATTTTTCGTCGCCTATGGGCCTAACCCGACGATATGGGTTCTGTTGTGGAAACTGCGTCAGGCAAAGTCCTACGACGATTTTTTCGGTCCGTCGCGCTTTGGCGCCCTTCCGCCACGGAAAATCGGACCGTTGCCCAAGTGTTTCCGGGAGCCCGTTGACTGCTGACATCATGCAAACTGACACGTGGCAGACGCCGTTAACTACCAGTTAACGGCGTTAACCAGCTGAAACCCCGTGGTAGATGGTAGGCCCACACGAGGCCTGCCACGTCTTAAGCGGGCCGACCCATTAAGTTTGCGGGCCGGGCCAGCTGACTTAGTTTGACCGGTCAACTATATAGCTGGGCTGGTCCATTAGTTACGTGGGCTGGGCCTAACCTCTAAGGTTGACTGGTCAAAACATTAATGGGCCGGCCCACTAAGCATGTGGGCCGGGCCGAATGCACTTGTTTGACCGGTCAACAGGCAAAAGGGCCGGCCCAAAGACATGTGGGACCCACTTTCCTGTTATCGGGCCGGCCCATTTAACTAGTGGGGTCCACCTTAAAGCAACTGGGCCGGACCAAGAAGTTATTGGGCCGGCCCAATTAGCATGTGGGTCCCACTTTCCTGCTATCGGGCCGGCCCATTTAGTACATGGGGTCCACATTAGATCAAATGGGCTGGCCCAACAAGAAAGTGGGCCGGGCCAAAAACACAGGTGGGTCCCACTTTCCTGTTAAAGGGCCGGCCCATTTAGTATGTGGGTCCACCATATAGCAAGTGGGCCGGCCCAACAAGATAGTGGGCCGGGCCAAAACCACAGGTGGGTCCCACTTTCCAGTTAAAGGGCCGGCCCATTTAATATGTGGGGTCCACCATATAGCAAATGGGCCGGCCCAACAAGATAGTGGGCCGGGCCAAAAACACAGGTGGGTCCCACTTTCCTGTTAAAGGGCTGGCCCATTTAGTATGTGGGGTCCACCATATAGCAAGTGGGCCGGGCCAAAAACAAAGGTGGGTCCCACATTCCTGTTAAAGGGCCGGCCCATTTAGAATGTGGGGTCCACCATATAGCAAGTGGGCCGGCCCAACATGCTAGTGGGCCGGGCCAAAAACACAGGTGGGTCCCACTTTCCTGTTAAAGGGCCGGCCCATTTAGTACGTGGGGTTCACCATATAGCAAGTGGGCCGGGCAAAAAGCACAGGTGGGTGCCACTTTCCTGTTAAAGGGCCGGCCCATTTAGTATGTGGGGTCCACCACACAAGCAATTGGGCTGGCCCAACTAGTTAGTGGGCCGGCCCAGTAGTGGGTGGGGTCCACCTTAAAGCAAGTGGGCCGGCCCAATTAGAGTGTGGGGTCCACCGTAAATCAAGTGGGCTGGCCCAATAAGTAAGTGGGCCAGCCCGTTTAGTTCTTTGTTTATATGCCGGCATAATAGGCGCTTTAGGAATTTGCGGGCCGGCACATATGTGATTTCGCTTAATTGGGCTGTTTAAGGGATGGGAATTCGTGATTTAGATACTGAGAATATTTACGCAGCATTGATTTCTGTCGGATAGCCTCACTTACCACAAGCACCAAAGAAAAAATGCGCGAAAGAACTATAAAAACTAACTAAATATTACATCAGCTGCAAGGCTTTGAAAAAATATTACAGAACCCAGATAAATTGAATGGTAATTAAACCTAGCAATACAATGAAGCGATCCGGCAATCTTTTAAGTTGTCCATGCAGCACCTATATCTGAAACAAAGACATTACAAGTTAAGACAACAACAATGGAAAGGCAAAGACACTACAATATTGTTTGCCAAAGAATTTGGAACTCATCATTTCGTCGTTATAACAAGATCATTGTAATGCGCACAATAAGCAAACAAAGAGTGCATGCCGCATACCAATAGCCAATATAACAGAGCATGTTAGAATGAAACAATGAGGCTTACTACCTGTCGAGTCCCATGCAAACCAACATGTTCAGGGAGTACAAAATTGGCATGAACAACATAGTAGCAGGCTATAAATTTTGTAACAACGACTGAGCAAGATGAAGTTATGATGGCTACATCTACAGAGCAGGGAATGTAAACCAAAAATAGAAGTTACGATGGCAAAAGCTAAAGAGGAGGGAATGTGAACCAACATGTGGCAAGTGCAATTACTTCATTTTGGCCGTGAACTAAATAATACTACTGAACTTATAGTGAAGGGGATGCAAATCAAGATGTTTCGGGATATAAACTTGTAATGAGCAACACATAGAGGATAGTTAATGCTGGAGCTTAGGATGGACCAGATACAGAATATAGTGGGATCACCTGTGAACTTGTATAAGAGGGAATGCAAACCAATATGTTCAGCATTCCATATGTGAGCGTCATGCCAAGTCAGAGAAACAAGTCAATAAAGCAGCTTTTGAAGAACAAGATGGCACGCAAAATTATTATCTAGTAGTATGACAAGTTTATTTGTACTATAGGCTAGATAGCAGAGTGATAGCAGGCCAAACTAAGTCCTTACTTTGTTAGCTTACAATGAACTAGATACAAAACAATGGCATCACCTGTAGTACAGGGAATGCAAGCCAACATATTCATGGAGTAAAAAATTGGCACAAACAACATAGTAGCAGGCCATAATTTTTGTAACAACGACTGAGCAAGATAAAGTTATGATGGCTAGATCTACAGAGCAGGGAATGTAAACCAAATATAGAAGTTATGATGCCAAAAGCTATAGAGCAGGGAATGCGAACCAACATGTGCAATTACTTAAAATTGGCCATGAACTAAATAATAGCAGGATGTTACTATAATACCTATAATTTTTGTAACAACGACTGAGCAAGATAGAAGTTATGATGGCTACATCTACAGAGCAGGGAATGCAAACCAAAATGTTCAATCGCTTAAAGTTAGCAATGAAGTAGAAAATAGCAAGGTGTTACGGTCATAGCTAGGAATGAACTAAAAGAGCTTCAGACAAACAAGCATCTGAACCCAGAACATGGCGCTAAAACAAGGGACTTACATTAGGAGAAGCACTCTGTGGGAGTCACAGCAGATCTTCCTGGGGTTGATAGATCCGGTGATGAAGTACGCTACATGTGCTACTTGGGGTTGGAGAGACAGCCATTACACTTCATGGTTACTCATCTCATCTGCAAAAACGTAACGGCGCGTCGTTAGCACAAACAGGTTCCCCCAAGATTAAACAAGAACTTGCAGGCAAGCAATAGAAAAGCGATAGTAGAAGAGTTTAGATCATGCACGGCGCCGGTGAAGCAGATTCGGTTCATGCACAGCGGTGTCGGTGAGCAAGATCCGATGCGGTGGAAGACGGATCCGGCGAAGCGGCTCCGGTGGGGTGGACGATACCGCAGCTGAAGCGACTGCGGTAGAATGCTGGATGAGCATATGGTTTCGAGGTTCGGCGGGGATGATCCGGTCCGGTTGATGACGGCGTCGATGAAGCGGCTCCGGCAGGCAGCCGGATGACGAGGATCGCGAGGGCTCGGGTAGGCCAGGGAAGTCCGGCGGGGATGTTCCGGTGCGGTGGTCGTGGAGGTGGGAGAGAGGGACTTGGGAAGTTCCGGTGGGTGGTCTGAGGGAAATGATTTTTTTTTGGGAGGGTTTCCGGGCTAGGGAGGTGGTGATCCAAAAAATGACAGGCAGACCCCCCCACCAACCGACTTTGCTACCATCTCCACAGGGGTAGAATGGGAATTTGGAAGCGTGTGAAATTTTTGTATTTTGTGGGCGGGAAGTTTTGCCGCTATGAGATTTTGAATTTGGCTAAGGTCCAAGTATAATGATAAAAAATTGTGACACCGTACTAGTACCTCTGTTCAAGGCCGAGTGCAAAATCAAATCATCATCACATTAAATACCGGTCACTACCATGATCATGATCTATCTCTCAAATTAGCGTATCCGCTAGATCTTGCAAAGTATAATGATAAAAAGAATTGTGAGACCGTACTAGTACTTCTCTTCTAGGCCGAGTGCAACACCAAATCATCATCACGTTGAAAATTTGTTACCATGATCATGATCTATCTCTGAAATTGGCGCATCCGCTATATCTTGCAAAGTACAATGATAAAGAATTTGTGAGACGGTACTTCTGTTCAAGCCCGAGTGCAACATCAAATCATCATCATGTTGAAAATTTGTTACCATGATCATGATCTATCTCTAAATTTGGCGCATCCGCTAAATCTTGCAAAGTATAATGATAAAGAAATTGTGAGACAGTAGTAGTACTTCTGTTCAAGGTCACTGCAACATCAAATCATCATCACGTTGAAAATTTGTTACCATGATCATGATCTACCTCTGAAAATGGGCGCATCCGCTAAAACTTGCAAAGTATAATGATACAAAATTGTGAGACCGTACTAGTACTTATGTTCAAGGTCGAGTGCAACATCAAATCATCATTACATTGAATATTGTGTTACCATGATCATGATCTATCTCTGAATTTGGTGCATCCGCTAAATCTCGCAAAGTATAATGATAAAAAAATTGTGAGACTGTACTAGTACTTAATTATGTTCAAGGCCGAGTGCAGGATCAAATCATCATCACGTTGAAATTTGTTACAACGATCATGCCATATCTCTAAAATTGGCGCATCCGCTAAATCTTGCACGTGGCGCATCTCGGTGCGGAGCAACAGGACGGTGATATCAAGGTTGAGGCGTCGATAGCGTCACCGGGCTCTCTTCTCTTGATAGATCTTCTACATGGCGCGGTGCACCACCTGCCGAGAAGAAGTCACATTTGAGACCGAGGTGGAGACGTCGCCGGCATCCTCGAGGCGCGGCCGCCCTTCTACGAGCCAGCCTCGACTCAAGGTATGAATCCATGCGTTGTCGCGCCCTTCTGCCAATGAAGTGGGGTGCCTTAGATTTATTGTTCTTCTCTTACAATTATTTCGAGCCGAACATGTGTGCTCTTTCTCTGAATATATTGCTTGAAAAGCTAACCAAGTTGCTTAAATTCACTTTGTTCTTAATCTTGCGTGCTAATTTCGTTATTTTTGCTGACGGTGGTGCGCGCAATGAGATTTATTTGTGGGTGTGTTGAGCTGTTAGGCCTAAGTCGAAATCCTCAGCTAAACGAGGCCTCAGCTTAACACATAAAAAAGGTGTTCAATCTCGCCCACAATGTCCTCTTCTTTCCTCTTCCTTTATTGGAACTTGTTTTGCAGACAAGGAAAGTGACACGTGTAATGTGAGTAAAACCCTCTTAGCCAAAATTAGCTACGAGCAATATTTTCTGTATTGTAGATGCCTCAATTGACTCTCATCCCCAGTGTAGTCTTTTTTTATGTCAGTATAGACTTCTTTACTGGATGTATACTATCGTACATGGCATGCATTTGCCTAAGACTACTCATAGTGCAAGTAACTTCAGTAGTAACTTAGGAGCCAACTCAGCAAATTTGCTTATGTGGCACTGTGTTAATGAGGAGAGAGGAGGATAGAGTAACATAGCTAGTTACTGTAACATCACACTTTTCAAGGCACAATGAGTCTACAAGTTAATTAATGTAGTACTAACTTGATGTTACTATGCACTATGAGAGTAGTAACATAGACTAGTGTCATGCGCATGTTACTAGTTGAAGTTACTATGCACTATGACCAGCCTAATGAGCAGCATTGTATTGCTATTCTAGTCAACCTGGTCGATCTGTCAAGCTTCATGCACGAGATGCCATGTTTAATTTACTCCCTCGCTCTGAACTTTAAACAGGACCAGGAGCATGAGGGCCACATTAACCCATGATCCTGAAAAACTGTTGGTCTATCCCGAGAAACGAGGAGGTTTAAGGAAACGAGGAGTCCAGCGCGTGCGGAAGGTGCTTTAATCGTGCGAGCATGCAGGGGCAAAATGAGGAAACTAGCGATTACTTTCTCTCATGCTAGTCTTATACCTTAATAAATGGGCAAACTGAGCACGTAGTAGCTAATCCTTTTATTAAATAAGCAGCTATATTAGTCAATAAGATTGCCTTATGTTTTTCCTCAGTTTTCCCCAAGCCCTTATTTGTAACCCGCAGAAGGAGCTCAGACGGGAGGATTCCCGTTTAGTTGACCGTTCCGTGCTGACGTGTGGGGCTAGTAGAAAGGGACCGCGTGGGACAGGACGAGACCGCGTTTGGTTGTACGTGAGCAGGAGCTGGGTTCTGTCTCTCTCGGCGCGAATTGGCATTTTTAAGAGCACCTTTTCCCCCTCGGTCTCTTTGTCTTTTTTAACCAAATTAGTATCAAATCTAGAGAAGCTTGCATTTCTGTCTTTCTTCAATTATTTGTGCCTTTTGGCCCTCGTTGTTTGCCCAATATGGCAGCAAATCTAGTACTCCCTCTGGTCCATATGTATGTAGTTAAATCTAGAAGCAAATCTCCAGGGTAATGTACTCCGTACGACAAATTCACAGTCATAGTAAATCGAGAAAACAAAGTAGGGCCAACAAAATATAGTAGAATAGGGATAGATAATAGGGATCCCTCCCTAGATAAGCAGCCAACATAGTAACAGGTTCGAGGTTCTTCACAACACCATCATACTAACAACATAACAACAAGGGATCCCTAGCTAACAACAAAATAGAAGCTGCTTTGCAGCAGCAGCACACGTCCAGGACTCCGCCTACCCCATCTGCCTCTGCCTCCACTTGTTGCTCCCCTTGGGAGCCTTGGGCTTGAGCGGAGGCATGCGCCCGGCGGAGATCTCCACCCGCTGGATGCTGCGGAGGTGCATGCCGAGCGCCATGTGCTTGGCGCGGAAGGAGTGGGGGTTCACCGACGCGCCGACCTTGGGGTTGGTGTTGCCGATGTTCTCGGCATGCGTGAGGAGGCAGTTGAAGTCAGTACCGCCGAGCCTCCTAGTGCAGAAGGGGCACCTGTAGACACCCTTGGCGAAGTAGGAGAAGTACTGGCCGACCTGCAGCCTCCGCAGCACCTGGCGAGTCTTGATGTCATGGTGCTCGTCGTCGCTGCCGACGTCGCTGCCAGACAGCTGATCCATATCAAATGGGAACTATTAGTGAATGAGTTGCAACGATGACTAACGTGCATGATAACAAAGTAAGGAAAAACAGAGCCAGCCTCAGTTAGAGTGGACACGATTATATGTCTATAGGGATGGAGTAAGTGAACCAAAGCTCATGCACAACAGATTTGTACACAGCAATGGTTCGCTGAACCCACCCTGTAAAAATTTGTGCCCGACGATTCATCATAGGCAAAGAAACAGATTCCAGACCTGAATTTGAACAGATTCCAGAATATTTGCAAAATTAAACGGTTGATATCTTTTGATTCGTGCATAAAATAACTGACTGAGATCCCATAAATTAACTGATTGAGATCCCATTATTACTTGCATAAATTAACCGAACGGCCGAACTCCAAATCTTAAACGAAATCAAGAAGGGATCAAAGCAAAATGGAATAAAATCGGCCCAAATATTAACCCAATACTCATCCATCTACAGATCGGCACTAATAGTTACTAGGGAACCATCAAAAATAGGGTTCAAAGAGGAATGGGGAACAAAAAAGGGACCAAACCATAGTTACCTCGTTCCATGGGTCGTCCATGCAGGTGTCGTAGGGGTTCGGAGGCGAGATGTACGGCACCTCCTCATAGGGGTCCCATCCCGGCGGGATCCGACCGCCACCGGCGGCGGCGACGGCCGTTGAGGGGACGGCGTCGAAGAGGGAGGCGTCGCGCTTGGAGCCGATGGCGTCATTGACGATGGGATTCGCATTCTCCTTGCACATCTCGCCGGCAGAGAGGGAGAGGGTTTTTTGCTTTGGAGAAGATGATGGGACGTGAGAGGAGGCGTTGCATGAGCTAGTGTGAGTGACAGAGAGAGTGCGAGGAGGCGTCTATAAAGGCGAGGGTTGGTTAATGCAACCCGCGTCCTAAGCGTCCACCATTGATCGTCTGCACGTCTTGGGCTTCTGCAACGCGACACGCGTCCACGATTGCACGTCTTCCACTTCTGCACCGCAACCACTACAAGAAAAGTTCTGATAGACAACGTCTCAAAATCGTCCGCTAAGGGGTATTTTTCGTCGCCTATGGGCCTAACCCGACGATATGGGTTCTGTTGTGGAAACTGCGTCAGGCAAAGTCCTACGACGATTTTTTCGGTCCGTCGCGCTTGGGCGCCCTTCCGCCACGGAAAATCGGACCGTTGCCCAAGTGTTTCCGGGAGCCCGTTGACTGCTGACGTCATGCAAACTAACACGTGGCAGACGCCGTTAGCTGGCAGTTAACGGCGTTAACCGGCTGAAACCCCGTGGTAGATGGTAGGCCCACACGAGGCCTGCCACGTCTTAAGCGGGCCGGGCCAGCTGACATAGTTTGACCGGTCAACTATATAGCTGGGCTGGTCCATTAGTTACGTGGGCCGGGCCTAACCTCTAAGGTTGACTGGTCAAAACTTAAATGGGCCGGCCCATTTAACATGTGGGGTCCACCTTACAGCAACTGGGCCGGCCCAAGAAGCAAGTGGGGCGGGCCAAAACACAGGTGGGTCCCACTTTCCTGTTAAAGGGCCGGCCCATTTAGTGTGTGGGGTCCACCATATAGCAAGTGGGCCGGGCCAAAAACACAGGTGGGTCCCACTTTCCAGTTAAAGGGTCGGCCCATTTAGTATGTGGGGTCCACCATATAGCAAGTGGGCCGGCCCAACAAGATAGTGGGCCGGGCCAAAAACACAGGTGGGTCCCACTTTCCTGTTAAAGGGCTGGCCCATTTGGTGTGTGGGGTCCACCATATAGCAAGTGGGCCGGCCCAACAAGATAGTGGGCCGGGCCAAAAGCACAGGTGGGTCCCACCTTCCTGTTAAAAGGCCGGCCCATTTAGTATGTGGGGTCCACCATATAGCAAGTGGGCCGGCCCAACAAGATAGTGGGCCGGGCCAAAAACACAGGTGGGTCCCACTTTCCAGTTAAAAGGCCGGCCCATTTAGTATGTGGGGTCCACCATATAGCAAGTGGGCCGGCCCAACAAGATAGTGGGCCGGGCCAAAAACACAGGTGGGTCCCACCTTCCTGTTAAAGGGCCGGCCCATTTACCATGTGGGACCACCATATAGCAAATAGGCTGGCCCAACAAGATAGTGGGCCGGCCCAATAAGCATGTGGATCCCACTATCGTGTAACCGGGCCGGCCTACTAAAGAAGTGGGCTGGCCCAAAATGAAAGTGGGTCCCACACTACTGTAAGTGGGCCGGCCCAATCTGTTGTAGTGCCCTACTTGTTTGACTAGTCAACTTGCATTACATTTCATGAGCCTAAAATCTGATATCAATGATACACACAATTACATACACAAATAAAACAGGTAGGAAAATTACAAGGCAATTAATGTGCCCAAACAAAAAAATTACATAGAATCATTGAGGACTTCTATTAGCATCATCAATAACACGTTGACATTTGGCAATCGCCTTGATTGAATCTTGTGTACTCTTTGTCAACATATCAGCTACAGATCTTAAAGCAGCAATACCATGTCTTTTATAAAGTACAGCCTTGAGATATTTACTGTTTGATGAAAGCAATGGTCTAGGTTGACGGCTATGAGAAGAAATATCAGAACTTTTTGTGGGCCTCACTTCTAATGAAGATTGCTTCATCACAACTGCATTCTGATAATAATGCAAAAAGAGTTAAACGATGAACTATGCAAACATTTATTATGCAATGTAGATATAAGATAATAACAAGTTGCATAAATAAGACAATGTATGGAACTTGTACTAAGCACAAACTTACATCATAATGTTGCACATGGTCGCTACAGATCCTTTTGGCGACTATCTTCTAATGATGACTGCTTCATTAAAATCGCATTCGTAACATTGCAAACATAGTTACAACAATTAACTATTCAAACATGTATTACGCAATGTAGAGATCAGATAACAGCATGTAGCAGAAATAAGCACAAGATAAGATAAGATGCATGTACTAAGCACATACTGGCTCGCTGCAGGTCCTTCTCTTGCGTGCACTAGTCGTGGTCAACATGCCTGTCATTTTAGGTTCAGCCATCAAGTGAAATGCTAATCCTCCTGCTCCATTGTCCTTAATCTGTGTTTAGATATCACATTTAAGACCAAGTCAGCTGGTTTCAAATAACAAAAAACTTGAGTTGCCAAATGAATAAGCCAATATTTACCATATATCAGATTAAAACCAACTAGATGTTGCTTTGCATGAGATACGAATTTCAGACATTCAGATTTAGAGTAGGGTAATGCCAAGGTTTTCCACATAAAGTAAACTGGCATTAAGAATGACCAAATGTCAGGTTCAAATCACCTTCGCAGTTTCTCCAAGACAAGCATATCAAATAGGCAGAAACATAGTAAAGCATGAATGGCATTGCTATGGCAGGGTTCCAAGTGTTAATCTCTTGCATAAGGAACAATGCATATAGGTTATAGATAATAACGGAAGTAAGCTGCCAAAATTACCAACCAAGAACTCAGATTCCAACCTTCCCTAGCGTCCCCGTTGTTAATGTTGGATGTTCTAATAAGTGGTTCGCATGATCAATCCCTAGGAAAAATAACATTGACAAGTCAGTCTACGATAATACAAAGACCAGACATGCACGCAGCAATAACTATATAAGCTAAAGACGAGGTATAAGAGCAAGCAGATTGGAAATGCACATAGCATGATTATAAAAGCAGTGTGAGAATAGCAGACACGAGAAAACAGCTAGCGGCTAGCGGTGAGCTAATGACGTGGTATAAGAACAAGCAGATTGGAAATGCCCATAGCATGACTATAAAAGCAGTGCGACAATAGCATGCAGTACAAAAACAGTAGGCAGCAAATGAATGGGTATAAGGCTATAAATATGTGGATGCACACAGGTGTCAGTAGAATGAACAGGATGGTAGCGACCGGATAATGCTTTTGTACTGTACAATATTTAAACAAACTTCATGCGAAGCAACACATCAAGAAAGTTAACGGCATATGAGATCTGCAAATAACTACACAAAACATGGCTAAAGAAACACCGCGATCTAACGGGCCAGCGTACTAACCAAGCTGCGGCGGGGTGGACGGGGGCGGCAACTTGCATTCCAGCGGCGGCGAACGCGGGAGACGATGAATCGACCCTGTTTCAGTAGAAGCGGGCGTTAGTGAAGCAGATCTGGTTGGCTGGCAAGGGATTCGGTGAAGTTGATACAGCCGCTGCGCCGAGGTAGTCGGTGGCGAGGTCGGCGGTGAAGCAGATCCGTCGGTGGCGAGGTCGGCGGTGAAGCAGATCCGTCGGTGGCGAGGTCGGCGGTGAAGCAGATCCGTCGGTGACGAGGGCGGCGGGGGAGCGGATCAGGTGGGTGGACAGCCAACACGATCAAGGCTACGCCGTGGAGGAGTATGCCGGCGGCGAAGCAGATCTAGTACTGTAGAGAGTCAGAGCTTTGGCGTGTGAGAGTATTTTTGAGCTAATGGGGCGAATGGTTGGTGGGTGGGTGTGGGCCTGTGGGGAGGGTTCGGGATCTAGGCAAGATATTTCATTGTTACCGAATGAGCCCTCCATGGTCGGTGGGTTGTAGCTTCCGGACCAGGGTTAAAAGGGTAAAACTGGTCACGGGATTTTCGAATGGATGCGGCGGGATGATTTGGCGTGCGGCCGAAATTTTCAGTTTCAAGCTACGAGCAGAACGACAAAAATAATGTTCTTCCCTGGGAGCTCTCATTTCTTCCTCTTCTCTTTCTCTCTCGAGTCTCCCCCACTCCCCCGGCTCCTCTCCCCCTTCTCTCCGGCGGCCTCGCCGGCCGGAGACGAGGCCTACTTCTCTCTGTATATTGTACACCCTCCGAACTAAATTAATTGATTCAACTTTCCTTAGACGTGTATGTATCTAGAGTAAAAACATGTGTGGATACATCCATATTTAGATAAGCAAAGTTGAGTCAGCTAATTTGGATCCGAGGGAGTTAGTGTTTTTGTAAGCTTAGATCCAGTGTTTCCCATGAGCAGAATGGCGCAATGGAGTTGGGGATCTCGTCATCGGCTTCAGATCTGGCCTATGGTGAATCTGGCGGATCTTGCCGGCCAAACCCCGATCTGGTGCCATCAATGTGATGGCGCTAACGGTGAGGCTTGCTTTGGTCAGTGCTTCAGATATGGTCAATGGGGAAGTCAAGCTGCTAAAGTTCACAAGCTCGGGGCATACGACGGCGTCATCCGTCTTGCCCGTGCACATCTTGGCCTTTCAGCGGCCCTTCTCAGAGCCAATATGCCGTTGCTGAGGCCCTTCTTCTCATTCGTCCTGGCGACTACCGGCGACACCGTCCCAAGTGGTGCGTCCCCGGCGACGGAGTTGCTGGAAAGGATGCGGAGCAGAGATCTGATGTGCGGTCGAGAAGGACTCGATTGATTTTCTTCTATATGTTTTGGGGTCCTTTTTGTAAAGTTGCAGGTTCTATTAGTTATTGTCTAGTACTTTTGGTCCTCTATGTAATTTTTTGGACTAGTTTCCATTGGCACTGATAAACTTGAATTTTGACAAGTTCACAGGGAAAAAAATTCCTTTGCACATATGGCCTATCATGTATAAACATTCTTGAGATTTAAACTATATGTAATGTGCCATGCATTAACCCTAAACCATATATATGTAACTAACCCTAGCTGATCAAACCCAACTTAATTAAAACAAATAACCCTAAACTATACGCATGCACTTTATGCGCATAGGCGCGGGTGCCTCTAATAATGTGTGTGCGCACTCGATCGATGATCCCTAAACCTTATACAACCCTGAAACCCTAATCCCTAATCCCTAAACCCTAAACACCCTAAACACTAAACCCTATACCCTAAACCCTAACCCTAACCCTAAACCCTAATTAAACCCTATATATAGGCCAACGACACTTAATTGTGCATCAAGCAGGCCAGGGGTGCCTCGTGGTCCTCTAATTAAATTAAATGTGCCATGCATTAACCCTAAACCATATATATGTAACTAACCATAGCTAATCAACCCTACTTAATGAAAACACATAACCCTAAAGTATACTAGCTATAACCCGATCTAATAAAAACATGCTCTATATATAGCAGCTAGCTAGCAAACCTTAGATTAACACCAATTAATATATACATGGCCTATATCGATCATGTTGTATAACATATGCCTGAGATTCATTAATTAATTATATAATTATCGTGATAAATTAATTAACTCTAATTTTGACAAGTTCTCTCGAATGAAAACACATTTGATTAAGTTGCCTCATAATATATATATAATTAGTGTGCATGCATGGCCTACCATGCATTCGTGCATATATTTTAATGTATATTTGAACATATTCTTGGGGATTTCAATCTCTCTCTCTCGATCATCTATATATCGTTGGTGGCAAAAAAAACACACATATATATGCATGCAATTTATGCGTAAAGGCGCGGGTGCCTCTAATAATGTGTGTGCGCACTCGATCGATGATCCCTAAACCTTAAACAACCCTAAAACCTTAAATCTCTAATCCCTAATCCCTAAACCTAAACACCCTAAACACTAAACCCTAAACCCTAGACCCTAAACCCTAACCCTAACCCTAAACCCTAGCTAACCCTAAACCCTAATTAAACCCTATGTATAGGCCAACGACACTTTAATTGTGCATCGAGCAGGCCAGGGGTGCCTCGCGGTCCTCTAATTAAATTAAATGTGCCATGCATTAACCCTAAACCATATATATGTAACTAACCCTAGCTAATCAACCCTACTTAATTAAAACACATAACCCTAAACTATACTAGCTAGCTATAACCCGATCTAATAAAAACATGCTCTATATATAGCAGCTAGCTAGCAAACCGTAGATTAACACCAATTAAAATATACATGGCCTATATCGATCATGTTGTATAACATATCCCTGAGATTCATTAATTAATTATATAATTATCGTGATAAATTAATTAACTTGAATTTTGACAAGTTCTCTCGAATGAAAACACATTTGATTAAGTTGCCTCATAATATATATATAATTAGTGTGCATGCATAGCCTACAATGCATTCGTGCATATATTTTAATGTATATTTGAACATATTCTTGGGGATTTCAATCTCTCTCTCGATCATCTATATATCGTTGGTGGCCCAAAAAACACACATATATACGCATGCACTTTATGCGTAAAGGCGCGGGTGCCTCGATCTAATAATGTGTGTGCGCACTCGATCGATGATCCCTAAACCTTAACCAAACCTAAAACCCTAAATCCCTAATCCCTAATCCCTAAACCCTAAACACCCTAAACACTAAACCCTAGACCCTAGACCCTAAACCCTAACCCTAACCCTAACCATCTGCCCTAGCTAACCCTAAACCCTAATTAAACCCTATGTATAGGCCAACGACACTTAATTGTGCATCGAGCAGCCCAGGGGTGCCACGCGGTCCTCTAATTAAATTAATTAAATGCGCCATGCATTAACCCTAAACCATATATATGTAAATAACCCTAGCTAATCAACCCTACTTAATTAAAACACATAACCCTAAACTATACTAGATATAACCCGATCTAATAAAAACATGCTCTATATATAGCAGCTAGCTAGCAAACCGTAGATTAACGCCAATTAAAATATACATGGCCTATATCGATCATGTTGTATAACATATCCCTGAGATTCATTAATTAATTATATAATTATCGTGATAAATTAATTAACTTGAATTTTGACAAGTTCTCTCGAATGAAAACACATTTGATTAAGTTGCCTCATAATATATATATATAATTAGTGTGCATGCATGGCCTACAATGCATTCGTGCATATATTTTAATGTATATTTGAACATATATATTCTTGGGGATTTCAATCTCGATCTCTCTCTCTCGATCATCTATATATCGTTGGTGGCCCAAAAACACACATATATACGCATGCACTTTATGCGTAAAGGCGCGCGGTGCCTCTAATAATGTGTGTGCGCACTCGATCGATGATCCCTAAACCTTAAACAACCCCTAAAACCTTAAATCCCTAATCCCTAATAATCCCTAATCCCTAAACCCTAAACACCCTAAACACTAAACCCTAAACCCTAACCCTAACCCTAACCCTAACCCTAACCCTAACCCTAAACCCTAGCTAACCCTAAACCCTAAACCCTAGACCCTAAACCCTAGACCCTAAACCCTAACCCTAACCCTAACCCTAAACCCTAGCTAACCCTAAAACCCTAATTAAACCCTATGTATAGGCCAACGACACTTAATTGTACGTGCATCGAGCAGGCCAGGGGGTGCCTCGCGGTCCTCTAATTAAATTAAATGTGCCATGCATTAACCCTAAACCATATATATGTAACTAAACCTAGCTAGCTAATCAACCCTACTTAATTAAAACACATAACCCTAAACTATACTAGCTAGCTATAACCCGATCTAATAAAAACATGCTCTATATGTAGCAGCTAGCTAGCAAACCGTAGATTAACACCAATTAAAATATACATGGCCTATATCGATCATGTTGTATAACATATCCCTGAGATTCATTAATTAATTATATAATTATCGTGATAAATTAATTAACTTGAATTTTGACAAGTTCTCTCGAATGAAAACACATTTGATTAAGTTGCCTCATAATATATATATATAATTAGTGTGCATGCATGGCCTACAATGCATTCGTGCATATATTTTAATGTATATTTGAACATATTCTTGGGGATTTCAATCTCTCTCTCGATCATCTATATATCGTTGGTGGCCCAAAAAACACACATATATACGCATGCACTTTATGCGTAAAGGCGCGGGTGCCTCGATCTAATAATGTGTGTGCGCACTCGATCGATGATCCCTAAACCTTAAACAACCCTAAAACCCTAAATCCCTAATCCCTAATCCCTAAACCCTAAACACCATAAACACTAAACCCTAGACCCTAGACCCTAAACCCTAACCCTAACCCTAACCCTAACCATCTGCCCTAGCTAACCCTAAACCCTAATTAAACCCTATGTATAGGCCAACGACACTTAATTAATTAAATTAATTAAATGCGCCATGCATTAACCCTAAACCATATATATGTAACTAACCCTAGCTAATCAACCCTACTTAATTAAAACACATAACCCTAAACTATACTAGATATAACCTGATCTAATAAAAACATGCTCTATATATAGCAGCTAGCTAGCTAGCAAACCGTAGATTAACACCAATTAAAATATACATGGCCTATATCGATCATGTTGTATAACATATCCCTGACATTCATTAATTAATTATATAATTATCGTGATAAATTAATTAACTTGAATTTTGACAAGTTCTCTCGAATGAAAACACATTTGATTAAGTTGCCTCATAATATATATATATATATATATAATTAGTGTGCATGCATGGCCTACAATGCATTCGTGCATATATTTTAATGTATATTTGAACATATATATTCTTGGGGATTTCAATCTCGATCTCTCTCTCTCGATCATCTATATATCGTTGGTGGCCCAAAAAACACACATATATACGCATGCACTTTATGCGTAAAGGCGCGCGCGGGTGCCTCTAATAATGTGTGTGCGCACTCGATCGATGATCCCTAAACCTTAAACAACCCCTAAAACCTTAAATCCCTAATCCCTAATAATCCCTAATCCCTAAACCCTAAACACCCTAAACACTAAACCCTAAACCCTAAACCCTAACCCTAACCCTAACCCTAAACCCTAGCTAACCCTAAACCCTAAACCCTAGACCCTAAACCCTAACCCTAATTAACCCTAAACCCTAGCTAACCCCTAAAACCCTAATTAAACCCTATGTATAGGCCAACGACACTTAATTGTACGTGCATCGAGCAGGCCTGGGTGTGCCTCGCGGTCCTCTAATTAAATTAAATGTGCCATGCATTAACCCTAAACCATATATATGTAACTAACCCTAGCTAGCTAATCAACCCTACTTAATTAAAACACATAACCCTAAACTATACTAGCTAGCTATAACCCGATCTAATAAAAACATGCTCTATATGTAGCGACTAGCTAGCAAACCGTAGATTAACACCAATTAAAATATACATGGCCTATATCGATCATGTTGTATAACATATCCCTGAGATTCATTAATTAATTATATAATTATCGTGATAAATTAATTTACTTGAATTTTGACAAGTTCTCTCGAATGAAAACACATTTGATTAAGTTGCCTCATAATATATATATAATTAGTGTGCATGCATGGCCTACAATGCATTCGTGCATATATTTTAATGTATATTTGAACATATATATTCTTGGGGATTTCAGTCTCGATCTCTCTCTCTCTCGATCATCTATATATCGTTGGTGGCCCAAAAAACACACATATATACGCATGCACTTTATGCGTAAAGGCGCGGGTGCCTCTAATAATGTGTGTGCGCACTCGATCGATGATCCCTAAACCTTAAACTTAACAACCCCTAAAACCTTAAATCCCTAATCCCTAATAATCCCTAATCCCTAAACCCTAAACACCCTAAACACTAAACCCTAAACCCTAGACCCTAAACCCTAACCCTAACGCTAACCCTAACCCTAACCCTAAACCCTAGCTAACCCTAAACCCTAAACCCTAGACCCTAAACCACCCTAGACCCTAAACCCTAACCTAACCCTAACCCTAACCCTAACCCTAAACCCTAGCTAACCCTAAACCCTAATTAAACCCTATGTATAGGCCAACGACACTTAATTGTGCATCGAGCAGGCCAGGGGGTGCCTCGCGGTCCTCTAATTAAATTAAATGTGCCATGCATTAACCCTAAACCATATATATGTAATAACTAACCCTAGCTAATCAACCCTACTTAATTAAAACACATAACCCTAAATCGTACTAGCTAGCTATAACCCGATCTAATAAAAACATGCTCGATCTATATATAGCAGCTAGCTAGCAAATTAAACGGTAGATTAACACCAATTAATATATACGACATGGCCTATATCGATCATATGTTGTATAACATCTCCCTGAGATTCATTAATTAATTATATAATTATCGATGATAAATTAATTAACTTGAATTTTGACAAGTTCTCTCGAATGAAAACACATTTGATTAAGTTTCCTCATAATATATATATAATTAGTGTGCACACTCGATCGATGATCCCTAAACCTTAAACAACCCTAAAACTCCCCTAAACCCTAAACACCCTAAACACTAAACCCTAGACCCTAAACACCCTAAACACTAAACCCTAAACCCTAAACACCGTAAACACTAAACCCTAAACCCTAAACCCTAAACACCCTAAACACTAATTAAACCCTAAACCCTAGACCCTAAACACCCTAAACTAAACCCTAGACCCTAGCTAAACACCCTAAACACTAAACCCTAAACCCTAAACCCTAGCTAACCCTAAACCCTAATTAAACCCTATATATAGGCCAACGACACTTAATTGTGCATCAAGCAGGCCAGGGGTGCCTAGCTCGCGGTCCTCTAGTTAAATTAAATGTGCCATGCATTAACCCTAAACCATATATATAACTAACCCCTAGCTAATCAAACCCTAGTTCATTAAAACACATAACCCTAAACTATACTAGCTAGCTATAACCCGATCTAATAAAAACATGCTCGATCTATATATAGCAGCTAGCTAGCAAATTAAACGGTAGATTAACACCAATTAATATATACGACATGGCCTATATCGATCATATGTTGTATAACATGTCCCTGAGATTCATTAATTAATTATATAATTATCGATGATAAATTAATTAACTTGAATTTTGACAAGTTCTCTCGAATGAAAACACATTTGATTAAGTTGCCTCATAATATATATATAATTAGTGTGCATGCATGGCCTACAATGCATTCGTGCATATATTTTAATGTATATTTGAACATATATATTCTTGGGGATTTCAGTCTCGATCTCTCTCTCTCTCGATCATCTATATATCGTTGGTGGCCCAAAAAACACACATATATACGCATGCACTTTATGCGTAAAGGCGCGGGTGCCTCTAATAATGTGTGTGCGCACTCGATCGATGATCCCTAAACCTTAAACTTAACAACCCCTAAAACCTTAAATCCCTAATCCCTAATAATCCCTAATCCCTAAACCCTAAACACCCTAAACACTAAACCCTAAACCCTAGACCCTAAACCCTAACCCTAACCCTAACCCTAACCCTAACCCTAAACCCTAGCTAACCCTAAACCCTAAACCCTAGACCCTAAACCACCCTAGACCCTAAACCCTAACCTAACCCTAACCCTAACCCTAACCCTAAACCCTAGCTAACCCTAAACCCTAATTAAACCCTATGTATAGGCCAACGACACTTAATTGTGCATCGAAGCGAGGCCGGGGGTGCCTCGCGGTCCTCTAATTAAATTAAATGTGCCATGCATTAACCCTAAACCATATATATGTAATAACTAACCCTAGCTAATCAACCCTACTTAATTAAAACACATAACCCTAAACTGTACTAGCTAGCTATAACCCGATCTAATAAAAACATGCTCGATCTATATATAGCAGCTAGCTAGCAAATTAAACGGTAGATTAACACCAATTAATATATACGACATGGCCTATATCGATCATATGTTGTATAACATCTCCCGAGATTCATTAATTAATTATATAATTATCGATGATAAATTAATTAACTTGAATTTTGACAAGTTCTCTCGAATGAAAACACATTTGATTAAGTTTCCTCATAATATATATATAATTAGTGTGCACACTCGATCGATGATCCCTAAACCTTAAACAACCCTAAAACTCCCCTAAACCCTAAACACCCTAAACACTAAACCCTAGACCCTAAACACCCTAAACACTAAACCCTAAACCCTAAACACCGTAAACACTAAACCCTAAACCCTAAACCCTAAACACCCTAAACACTAATTAAACCCTAAACCCTAGACCCTAAACACCCTAAACTAAACCCTAGACCCTAGCTAAACACCCTAAACACTAAACCCTAAACCCTAAACCCTAGCTAACCCTAAACCCTAATTAAACCCTATATATAGGCCAACGACACTTAATTGTGCATCAAGCAGGCCAGGGGTGCCTAGCTCGCGGTCCTCTAGTTAAATTAAATGTGCCATGCATTAACCCTAAACCATATATATAACTAACCCCTAGCTAATCAAACCCTAGTTCATTAAAACACATAACCCTAAACTATACTAGCTAGCTATAACCCGATCTAATAAAAACATGCTCGATCTATATATAGCAGCTAGCTAGCAAATTAAACGGTAGATTAACACCAATTAATATATACGACATGGCCTATATCGATCATATGTTGTATAACATGTCCCTGAGATTCATTAATTAATTATATAATTATCGATGATAAATTAATTAACTTGAATTTTGACAAGTTCTCTCGAATGAAAACACATTTGATTAAGTTTCCTCATAATATATATATATATAATTAGTGTGCATGCATGGCCTACCATGCATGCATTCGTGCATATATTTTAATATATATTTGATCGAACATATTCTTGGGGATTTCAATCTCTCTCTCTCTCGATCATCTATATATCGTTGTTGGCCAAAAAAACACACACATATACACATGCACTTTATGCGCAAAGGCGCGTGTGCCTCTAATAATGTGTGTGTGCGCACTCGATCGATGATCCATAAACCTTAAACCCTAATTAAATAAACCCTAATCCCTAATCCCTAAACCCCTAAACACCATAAACATTAAACCCTAGACCCTAGACCCTAAACCCTAACCTCCTAACCCTAAACCCTAAACCCTAATTAAACCCTATATATAGGCCAATGACACTTAATTGTGCATCAAGCAGGCCAGGGGTGCCTTAGCTCGCGGTCCTCTAATTAAATTAAATGTGCCATGCATATATATATGTGTTTAATTTGGGGATTTCAATCGCTCTCTCGTATGTAGATCTCTCTCTACCTCTCTCTCTCTCTCTGTCTCTCTCTCTCTCTCGTTAATTGGTGGCCAACAACACACACATGCACTTTGTGCGCAAAGGCATGCGCCTCTAATAATGTGTGCGCAGTCGATCAATCTAGTTTTGATTTATCATAGCACACAAATAAAGAAGTTGTATTTGAATCCACACAACCTAATCTAAAACACATAACCCCTAACATGGCCTAATTAATTAACCCCTTCTCTCTACCTAATTAGTGGAAATTGCACAAAATCAAAAGGGGTCCCTCACTAATTGTGCATATCTGCTAGATTGTGATAAACTTTTGCCCCATATATATTTGGTGGATGGGTGCATCTTGGCATGTAAAACAATTAGTGTTTGCAAATGGCGTTGTCAAAATTTATGTACAAATGATTTCTTTCCATCCAAAGTGCATAAAATGGGAGTTTTAATGAAGAAAGTACAAATAAAACAGCTCAACATGCTTCCACACCCCGATTTCCACACGAAGTAGAGCATATTTAAAGGATAATTCCAGAGTTTTACTATTTTTCAAGCAACTTTGCAAATTTTCCCCCACTCACATGACTTTATGTCGATTTAACGAAAATATGGCGAATTTAAACTACATGGGCGGGATAGTTTGAATTGTGCGCGCGGCAAAGGGAACCGCCTATTCCTCAACCTTGTGCACGGCAAATTACACACGCAACTCCATTAAACGCCACCTACCGACCTTAATTATCACCCCGGCGGCCCGGCCGCATGACCCCCACCCACCCCTACACAACTTATCCCCGTCCGTGCGAAGAGCTTCCCCTCCCCGTCCCGTCCGTGCGAAGAAGAAGCTTCCCCTCCCCGTCGTTCTTCTCTAGACGCACCGGCAGTCAAGTTGATCCACGGTAGGGCTGCTATCTCTAGCTCAATCATGTATCGGGCAAGACGGCCTAACGATTTATATTTTCTTGATGCTGCTAAAAAAATTCATCAGTATGCTCGAACTAATTGGCACTTTATAGTTTTCCGCTCGATTTGTCATCGATCAATTTGTTCATTTGCGTGGGCATATAGAGTCGCCTGCACTCGATCCGTTAATTTGCTGAAATGCCATGGCAGAGTTTTGTACACGATCTGTTTGCTAAAATGTCGATGGGCATTTTTTGTTTTGTACTCGACATGATTGCTGAAATGCATAATCATGTAGTATAGTTTTGTACTCGATGGATATACATTTCCTACTTCGCCTTGAATTAATCACCAACCACTGTATCTCATAATTAAACAGATGGACAGAACTTGGATACTGCATGGACACTTATGTCCCCCTTCATATATAAATGGTGTTCAACCCTTTATGGGGTTTATTAGAGCTCATGAAGGTCACAACCTGGACGTGTATTGCCCGCGCTGCACATGTATGAATGGTGAGAAGAGGCCTCACCCTGTAGTGGCAGATCATTTATACATTTTTGGGATGGACCGCACATATGTTAGGCGGGTTTAGCATGGTGAACCATATAATGATCCTTTAGCAGGAGAAGCAGATCTTGCTCACACTTTGTATGTGTCTCGGCATATGTAGTTAATTATTTATATTGATGCTGCCGCTGTTTCAATCAATAGTTTGCATTGCTGTGCAAGGTTCTGTACTCAAATTTAACTTGTTGCAGATGGATGGACGGGAAGGAGAGAAAAAGCGCTTGCTTCAGGAAACGGGTTTTAGCTCTGGGACATGTGCTGTGCCAGATGAGAAGGTAAATATGTAAAACGGCATTTGTTCAGGTTGCATCCCTTAGATGTTTGTCTAATCGGTTGATGTACTAATTGCGGAAGCATAGAGTTGAAGAGGTCTCTCAGTTTGATGGGAGATTTGAAGATGAATCTCAGTTTGATGCACCTGTGGATGGTACTAATGACGAGCCTTTCATAGACGAAGGTCCTGCACCTGAGATTATCCAGCCTACAGAAGGAGGCTGTGGACCGAGTACACAGCTTTGCGTTGAAGTGGATGCACGCCCGGAGATCATCGGGGGCGTCCGGTAGTCTCAAGACCACCCAGCCTCGATGCACTGTGGATGGTACCGATGACGAGCCTCTCATAGACGAAGGTCCTGCACCTGAGATTATCCAGCCTACGTAAGGAGGCCGTGGACCGAGTACACAGCTTTGCGTTGAAGAGGATGCACACCGGAGATCATCGGGGCGTCCCGGTAGTCTCAGGACCACCCAGCCCTGATGCAAAATGTTGAGCTACTTTATGATTCGTACTCTTATGTTCTGGTGCTGTAGTATGTTATGATTTGTACGCCTTTGGCGCTAGATTAAGCATTCAGTGGATGATCGCGTTGCAAAATTCGACACCCACACAATCAGTTCATCGTATGAGTAGTAGCACAATTACTTCTACAGCGATTCCTGCCCGCGCATTAGTTGGTAGCATGAAACACTTTCAGGTACTCCCCTCTGATTCATATTAATTGACTCAATTCTGTCTAGATATGGATGTATCTAGATGCATTTGTTAACTAGACTAACAAACTTGAGTCAGTTAATATGAATCCGTGTAAACCGCCCAGTCCTCGAGCAGCTAGTTTATTGACTCTGGACTCCAAGCCTCTCGCGGCAAGCCATCGATAAAGCTTTGACCAGATATTGGCCCGCAATTTTTTGTGTGTGGCGAATAGCAAAGCTTTGACCAGTTCCTCTCGGGATGCAGCACGCCGGTGAGCTTGCACGGTTGCCATGAGCACTTTCCGGCGGAACTTCCTCTTCAGCGCCCTCAAGCCGCTCTTTGCGAGACACGCACGCGGTGCCTCGAGGTGGACGGAATTCTGGATCTCGGGCGGGGGTCCGCATCGTCCGGGAACGATCTCCAGCGGGTTAACGAGGACATGCATGGCGGCCAGGGGATTTGTTTTTTTTTTTTGGTTTGAGCTTGGGATTTGGGGTTTTTTCGGATAGGGGAGGAGGAACCGAGGAAGAGGAAGGAACAGCCGCGTGCTTGGCGCGTGGCGGTGTGCTTGAATTTCGAATTTTTGTGAAATGTTTCATTTCCCCGCTACAATTCGGGGGTTTCTTGACGCGCCAATGCGTCCCGCCGGGCAGCTTCAAGTGAATTTGGGGTGCCACGCTATGGGCCCTAGTTTCAGTGAGACATATAATGACTATAGTCACATCAGTAAGTTCACTGTGTAATAAAATATGTTACCCCTCCCCTTTATGTAGCACCCCTTCTCTCCCGATCGAGTGCCGATTGCCGACGGATGCAAGCCGCTAGCTCGATCCCCTCCTTTCGCCTCCACCGTCCAGGCATCCAGCTTGGAGGGGCAAGCTGCATCTAGACCAAGCGGATTAGGTAGGACTAGTAATGTTCTTTCCTTTCTCGAGATCGGTTCTTTTTTCCTCTCCTCGATATCTTGCGTATCTCTTTCCTATTACGGGCGAAGGGGTGTCTTTCCGGTCACCCTCGAGCTGGGAGTGATTGATGGGGGTGGGGGCGGGGGCTACCTTTGCTTGGATTGGGGTGTTCTTCCTTTATTTGTCGACATTTGCAACCTTTGTAGTTTCTGCTGATCCTCACCGTATCTTTTGTCGGCTTGTACAGAAAGGTAAGACCTCGGCGGTGGGGGCAATGGAGCGTAAGGCCACCACGCATGTGGGCGGTTGGCTGAGCCTCGAGCTGCGTCCCCAGCCCGCGGCGGGTACTGTTTGCTTATCCACTCTTTACCTTTTAAGTGTCTCTCTCGCATCCTCAATCTGTTCCTCGTTCCGGAATATGCTTAAAGTAGCACATGTCTTCGGGTGTTTGTGCGTAAAGCCTCTGTGACACCATGCTCTATATTCTCTCGTATCGGGTTGGTACCTCCAGGTTCCGTGGCCGAGGCTATGGGGAACGAGAATAGCGCCCCACCTGCTGCAGGAGCATGGCCCGATCTGCAGCACAAGAAGCGAAATGCCACTGCCGAGCTGGGCAGGGACCGCCCAGGGGTAATTTTTTTAACCAACTTACCATGATGTAGTCCGAATACGATACTCCCTCGGATCCAAATTAATTGACTCAACTATCTCAGAGATACGGATGTATCTAGATGTGTTTTAGCTCTAGATACTACTGCCTCCATCCCACAGCTTTGGGCATAAATTATTTTCGAAAGTCAAACTATACCATGTTTGACTAAGCTTTTACCAAAAATCAGTAACATGCAAAATACAAAATTAATATCATTAAATAGATAATAAAATATATTTTCCTACGGTATCTACACGGTATTATATTTGTTGATAGAATGTTCTAAAATTTTGGTCAAACTTTGCTTGTTTTGATTTCTCAAAAATAAATAAGGCTTAAGCTTTTGGATGGTGGTAGTACATTCATATCTAGACAAAGCTGAGTTAACTAGTTTTTTGTCTGTCCATAGCTAGTGTTCACGCTGCAAAAGGCTAAGAGCATCCACTATATGCATCGGTCTATCTCATACGGTAATTCAATATCATCGCCGAGGTCTGCCTTTTGTTTTGCTATTCATATGCAGTTGAAACTTTAGGGCCTTTACTCAAAAGGAAGATCAAAGCTGCGGCTGATCGGGCTGCCGGTATGTTGATGCCGCCCCCATCTTCTAAATGCCTCTACAAGCACAAGGCCACGCGCCGGTGGTGGTGATCTTTTAATGAATATGGTATATTTTCTTAATCCACAAAACATGCCTTGATTTTTCTCTGTTTATTGTCGGTTTTTTCTATGCTTGCCAAAAGTTTACAACAACAACAACAACAACCAAGCCTTTCAGTCCCAAACAAGTTGGGGTAGGCTAGAGTTGAAACCCATAAGATCTCGAAGCCAAAAGTTTAGAAACACCAAATTCGTTTGCTTACAATCATCATACAGTAATGTTCATCTACTCCAGTTCCCTAACCCAACAAAAAATGATGTTAATTACGATTTTTAGATTAAAAGAGCACCATTAGGCGGCTGTTAATTACGACTTTGAGATTAAAATGTCATTTGCAATTGTTAATTACAATTTTGAGACAAATGGTTAGTTTAACCTCGATCTCTTCTCGCTCTCCATTTATCCCAACCGAACAAAAATTTAACCATTCCATTCCTCTGAAATGGAACCATTCCATTCCATTCCACGCTGTTTGAGAACCGAACACACCCTTGCATTGTTGTGAACTGTTGTCCATACACGGCCATACCCTTCCACTTACATCCAAAGCACTATATGCATCATGTCTCGAGTCATTCAATATCACCGCTGAGATCTGTTCCCATTCTTATGTAGGCTGAAATCGCTGCGCCTTTACTCAAGTGGATGCAAAATGAGGCTAATGAGGCTGCTGTGAGGACGATGGTGCCGCACCATCTTCCGAAAACCTCTACAAGCACGAGGCCATGGGCCAGTGGGTGGTGACCTTTTAATGAATCTGGTATATTTTCTTAATCCACATACATGATTTCATTATTATCTGTTTAATTACTGTTGGCTTTGTCTAATGCTTACCAAAAGTTCAGAAACACTGCGTTTGCTTACAATCATCATACACTAATTTTTCACTTTTCAGTCTGTCTCATCCAGTATATAAACTGTTGATTTCCATTGGCTTCTTTTGTAATCATTTGCATTGTTGTCGACTGTTCTCTATGCACAACCCTATTCTTCCACTTACACCCGCACTATTTGCATCAGTCTATCTCATAGATTTATTAAATATCAATGATCAGTTCTGTTGCTATTCATATGCAGGATGAAACTTACGTGCCTCTACTCAAATGGATAAAAAATGATCCCGATGAGGCTGCTGTGAAGACGATGGTGCCGCCACCATCTTCGAAAACCTCCTCAAGCACAAGGCCACGGGCCACTGGTGGTACCCTTTTCAGTAAGCAGGTATATTTTCTTAATCCTCATACATGATTTGATTTTTGTCTGTTTATTGCTGGCTTTGTCTAATGCTTACCAATAGTTCAGAAACACACACACCTATTGTTACACTTACATCCAGCACTATATGCATCAGTGTCTCATAGATTCATTTTATATATCACTGCTGATGTCTGTTGCTCTTCAATTTTCATATGCATCGAAACTGCTAACCCTTCATTGGTCAAAAGGATTGCAACTGCTGCTGATGAGGCATCTGCAGAGGCTGCCACCAAGTTACTGTCAGCCCCACCTTCTGGATGCTTATATAAGCTCAAGTCCAAGGACCAGCCGGGCCGTAACCATCCAAGGGTTCGGGTATATTTTCTTAAGCCACATATACATGCCATGATTTATGTCTGATATTATCACCGGCTCTGTCTAATGCTTTTTGGAATTCGGAAACACCAAATTAGCATGCTTATATTCATCATACACTAATTTTTCACTGTTCAGGTTGTAACATAGTGTTATGCACTCGCTTGTCAACATTTGCATTGCTCTGAACTATGCACTTTACACAACCTAATTCTTCCACTTACATTCAGCGCTACGCACCAGTAGTACCTCCCATGTTTCCTTCACCATCCCGATGCCGAGCTTGCGGGAATATGGCGGGCCCATGTACATACCCCGCATATAACACCTCCTATGGCTCTATCTACCTTTCTAGTAGCTCCTTCACAGAGTTACAGGTATGTATTCTCTGTGGTTTAGCATGAATTGGCATATAGTAAAGTCTTGTTTTTAGTCTTCCTGCTTCTTACATTTGTATCAATTTTCACATGCAGACTGTACCTTGTGAACTTCGTCCAATGATTAACCAGATGTGTCCGCATGAAGGGTCTTTCACTATGCATGGCAATGGCAAATTGATGAACACCTACACGGTCTATGAGGTGTATGTCTACAAGACGCAGGCCATCACATATTTGTATGGACATGATTGGAGAAAGTTTGCTTTTGACTACGGTCTGAAGAAGGGCGACGAGCTGAGGATCAGAAACTCAAACGGGCAGATATACGTGAATCGCTTACGAGTTGGAGACACTTCCAAATATATAATATGTAACTTTTTTCTACTCATATCTTTTGATAACCGTTACGAGCAGTTGTTCTAAACCATTCCCTCTGTTCTAGCTTGCTGGGTTTAACATGATCAAAGCTGCAGATCCCCTGATGGAACATGAGCGGATGTCACAAAGGGCAACCACACCAGCACCGGCACCGGCTTCCCACTCTCCTGCATCAGCACCGGTTCCTGTACCAGCTCCGTTTACTGCATCTACCCATCAGTCCCCTACATCAGCATTGGTTCCTATAGAGGCCCCATATACTACACCTGCCCAGCAGGCTCCTGCATCAGCACTAGTTCCTCTAGCTGCACCGTTTACTGCACCTGCCCAACAGTCTCCTGCATCAGCACCGGTTCCTCTAGAGGCACCGTTTACTGCACCTGCCCAGTAGTCTCCTGCATCAGCACCAGCTCGTGTACCTGCCCAGGCTCCTGCACCTGCCCCAGCCAGATCACCGAGGTCTCGGCTCATTCTGTGGCCACCCGTGTGGTGACCAGGACGCATCTGAAGGCTATGTTCGTGAGTATATGACAGCATAACTGCTCTTATCTTGATGTCTTCTCTGCTCAAAGTCTCACATGGTTCAGTGCATTGGTGCCATTGACTAATTTTTGGTGGTATCTCTTGCTTTGAATCAGAAGTTGCCTAAAAGTATCTCCAAGGATCTCAATGCTGGCCGAAGGGGCAAGATATCCCTCGTCATGGAGAGTGAAGGTCTCACCGTGGAGGGACGGTACTCCGTCAGTCCCACAGATGGCCGCTTGGCTGTTACTTCCAGGTGGAAAAAGTTCATTGACGGTGCCAAACTTCGCATTGGATCAAAGTTGAAGGTCAAGATCTTTCGATGCCGCTGTGACATGCTGGTCATAAAGTTCGCGGTTGTCTAGTTCTGTTGCCCCATGAGCCCTTAGCAAATGCATTTGTAGTTATACTTATATAAGGTTATCTTATCTGAACTGCTAATTAATTGTATGGGTGGTAAAACTACGGCAAGCTTTTGCTCTTAGCAAGTATGTATGTATGATCAGCTATTATGATAACTAATGTTTGTGTTCATCTTAATTTGCATTTCTGTTTTAGAAAAAAACTTAATTTCTATTTTGGCTGACCTGTTAGAGAACTATCAGATTGAACCCACAACATGATTCAAATAGATTCATTACACCGAGCCACATGTCTTGACCTTGCTATACACTACTTCCATTAATCAGTGCAAGAAGGCTTACCTGAGCTGCCTGAACCATGGCAGATTCGAATCCACCTTATCTATCTAGAAATACAACCTTTGCAGAAGAGGATTTGCAGTATGGGGAGGCTGACATTGGGGACCCATGAGCCAGCAGCGTCGTCAATGTTTTAAAGGTGGCAGGAGATCGAAAGAAAAAATAAGCCAAAAATCAGTTGGTAAACAAATTCAAGAAAAGAAACATTTACCTTTCTGAGAGGATGACGTGCGGGACCCATGAGGCAGCAGCATCCTCAACTATTTCAAGGCGGCAGGGGATCAAAAGAAAAAAGGAAATAGCCAGAAATTAATTAGGGTCAAAAATAAATCCATCAAAGGAAACTTTTATTGTTCATAGAGGATGACATGTGGGACCGACTTGCCAGCTGCGTCGTCATCGTTTCAAAGGGGGCAGGGGATCAAAAGAAAAAGGCAAATAGCCAGAAATTAGGGGAAAAAAAATAAATCCAACAAAGGAAACTTTATTGTTCATAGAGGATGACATGCGGGACCCATGAGCCAGCAGCTTCCTCAACGTTTCAAAGTTGGCATGAGATTGAAAGAAAAAGGCAAGTGACATAATATCAGGAGCCAAAAATAATCCAAGAAAAGAAACTTTATTGTACATAGAGGATGACATGCGGGTCCCATTTTGTAGCAGCGGTCTCAACGCTTCCAAGGCGGCACAGGACCGAAAGAAAAATGAAGTAGCCAGAAATCAGGGTGTGAAAAAAAATCCAAGAAAAGAAAGATTTCAATTGGGCTGTATCTGGACATCTGGGCCTTCGAACTATCCTGCTGGGCCTTTTGACTCGTACAATTTCGGCCCACTCCAAAACAGGAAAGGTCGGATTTTTCTCAAAAAAAAAACAGGAAAGTCCTATGCTTCGCAAAAACAAAAAACAAGGAGATTCAACATATAAGTTTGTTTATGTAGATATAAAGATTTAATTTATCCGTTTGCAATAGCTCAGAGCGAAATACAACGTTTATTGTCTGCAAAATAAAATATCACATGTTTCTTGTACGGGGCGGCTGACATCGGGGACCCATGAGCCAAAGAGCGTCGTCAACGTTTCAAAGGCGGTAGGGGACCGAAAATAAAAAAAGCCAAAAATCAGTTGGTAAAAAAATACAAGAAAAGAAAACATTTATCGTTACGAGAGGATGACATGCGGGACCCATGAGGCAGCATCCTCAACGTTTCAAAGTCGGCATGAGATCGAAAGAAAAAGCCAAGTGACATAATATCAGGAGCCAAAAATAATCCAAGAAAAGAAACTTTATTGTACATAGAGGATGACATGCGGGTCCCATTTTGTAGCAGCGGTCTCAACGTTTCCAAGGCGGCACAGGACCAAAAGAAAAATGAGGCAGCAGCATTCTCAACAATTCCAAGGCGGCAGGGGATCAAAAGAAAAAAAGGAAATAGCCAGAAATTTATTAGGGGTCAAAAATAAATCCACCAAAGGAAACTTTTATTGTTCATAGAGGATGACATGTGGGACCGACCTGCCAACAGAGTCCTCATCGTTTCAAAGGGGGCAGGGGATCAAAAGAAAAAGGCAAATAGCCAGAAATTAGGGGTCAAAAATAACTCCAAGAAAGGAAACTTTTATTGTTCGTAGAGGATGACATTCGGGACCCATGAGCCAGCAGCTTACTCAACGTTTCAAAGGTGGCATGAGATCGAAAGAAAAAGGCAAGTGACCAAATATCAGGAGCCAAAAATAATCCAAGATTTATTGTACATAGAGGATGACATGTGGGTCCCATTTTGCAGCAGCGGTCTCAATGTTTGTAATGCGGCTTGAGATCAAAAGAAAAAGAAAGTAGCTAGTAATTAGGGGGTGAAAAAATCCAAGAAAAGAAAGTTGATGGACATAGAGGATGACATGCGGGTCCCTTGAGCCAACAGCTTACTCAACGTTTCAAAGGGGGCAGGGATCAAAAGAAAAAGGCAAGCCAAAAATCAGAGGGTGAAAAAAATCCAACAAAGGAAACTTTTATAGCACATAGAGGATGACATGCGGGTCCCATGAGCCAGCAGGTTCCTCAACGTTTCAAACGTGGCATGAGATCGAAAGAAAAAGGCAAGTGACCAAATATGAGGTGCCAAAAAAAACTCCAAGAAAAGAAAGTTGATTGCTCATAGAGGATGACATGCGGGTCCCATTTAGCTGCAGCGGTCTCACTGTTTGAGAGGCGGCAGGGGATCGAAAGAAAAAGGCAAGTGACCAAATATCAGGAGCCAAAAATAATTCAAGAAAAGAAAGTTTTATAGTCCATAGAGGATGACATGCGGGTCCCATTTAGCAGCAGCGGTATCACCGTTTGAGAGGCGGCAGGGGATCGAAAGAAAAAGGCAAGTGACCAAATATGAGGTGCCAAAAAAAAATCCAAGAAAAGAAAGTTTTATAGTACATAGAGGATGACATGCGGGTCCCATTTAGCAGCAGCGGTATCACCGTTTGAGAGGCGGCAGGGGATCGAAAGAAAAAGGCAAGTGACCAAATATGAGGTGCAAAAAAAATCCAAGAAAAGAAAGTTTTATAGTACATAGAGGATGACATGCGGGTCCCATTTAGCAGCAGCGGTATCACCGTTTGAGAGGCGGCAGGGGATCGAAAAAAAAGGCAAGTGACCAAATATGAGGTGCCAAAAAAAACTCCAAGAAAAGAAAGTTGATTGCACATAGAGGATGACATGCGGGTCCCATTTAGCAGCAGCGGTCTCAACGTTTCCAAGGCGGCAAGGGATCAAAAGAAAAAGGAAGTAGCCAGAAATCAGGGGGTCAAAAAAAATCCAAGAATAGAAAGAATTTTGGTTCATAGAGGATGACATGCGGGACCCATGATCCTGCATCGTAAACGGCTCGATCGGAGAACGTTGAACGAGATGGCGCGATCGAGAAAAAAAACAATGCCAGAGAGGCTGCCATCTGGGCCCTACATCCCTCGGCGGTGCGGATTTGCGTTGATTCGGCCGGCGAACCCGAGATTTCGAGATGCACCACGTCCCGGGCCACCATACGCGACGTTTTGGCCGCTTTCGTCGGGCTAGGTGGCCTCAAAAACGAGAAAAAAAAAAGTTTTGACATGCACCACGGAGGGACCCAAAATCGTCGGCCATGGTACACCGGCAACCACGGCGCGACTTCAACTTCGTCGGCCATGGCAACTTTTCTTGTAGTGAACACGCGTACTCGAGTCTAACCCTGCAAATTTAGCATTTTTTATGTGCTCAGTTTTCCGCTTGAGTACTAATACTGCCTAGTGCAATATACTCCGTACTCAGTTTTACCTCAAGTGGATGGTCAACAGAGAGTCAACAAATGGGATTAACTAGTTAAATGAGTCAACAAATGGGATTATCAAACTTGTCTAAATCTTGGTCAAACCTAGGATTTGACCAAGATTCAAATGGGCAGAAAATTCAAAAAAAAAACAGAAAAATGAAAAACCAAAGCACATAGTCTTGTTATGTCATATAGTAAGCATTACAGTTGATAAACAAGGTCTAGACATATTCAAACCATACAAATCATGTATCTACCCTCTAACCCCTAAACTATGTCTTATGAAGTCAAGCATGAAGAGAAGTGGTTTTGGGTTTCAAACATGGAAATTTCAAAAACCTCCCAAAAACTTCATTTTAGAGTGACTAAGAAGGATACATGCTTCCCTTTTCATTTTCATGTTTTAAACTAGTTTAAATCTTGGTCAATCCTAGTATTTGACCAAGATTCAAATGGGCATCAAATTTTAAAAAATGAAAAAAAATGAAAAACCAATGCACATAGTTTTCTTATGTCATATAGTAAGCATTCAAGTTGATAAACAAGGTCTATACATATTCAAACCAGACAAATCATGTATCTATACCCCTAACCCCTAAACTTTGTCTTATGAAGTCAAGCATGAAGAGAAGTGGTTTTGGGTTTCAAACATGGAAATTCAAAAACCTCCCAAAAGCTTTATTTTAGAGTGACTAAGAAGGATCCATGCTTACCTTTGCATTTTCATATTTTAAACTTGTTTAAATCATTGTCAAACCTAGGATTTGACCAAGATACAAATGGGCACAAAATTAAAAAAATCAGAAAAATGAAAAACAAAAGCACATAGTCTTCTTGTGTCATATCGTAAGCATTCAAGTTGATAAACAAGGTCTAGATATATCCAAACTAGACAAATCATGTATCTACCCCCTATCGATCTTATGAAGTCTAGCATGAAGAGAAGTCGTTTTGGGTTTCAAACATGGAAATTTCATGAACATCCCAAAAGCTTCATTTTAGAGTGACTAAGAAGGATCAAGGCTTACCTTTTCATTTTCATGTTTTAAACTTGTTTAAATCCTGGTCAAATCTAGGATTTGACCAAGATTCATATGGGCATAAAATAAAAAATGAAAAAATGAAAAACCAAAGCACATAGTCTTCTTATGTCATATAGTAAGCATTCAAGTTGATAAACAAGGTCTGGACATATTCAAACCAGACAAATCATGTATCTATACCCCTAACCCCTAAACTTTGTCTTATGAAGTCAAGCATGAAGAGAAGTGGTTTTGGGTTTCAAACATGGAAATTCAAAAACCTCCCAAAAGCTTCATTTTAGAGTGACTAAGAAGGATCCATGCTTACCTTTGCATTTTCATATTTTAAACTTGTGTAAATCATTGTCAAACCTAGGATTTGACCAAGATACAAATGAGCACAAAATTAAAAAAATCAGAAAAATGAAAAACAAAAGCACATAGTCTTCTTGTGTCATATCGTAAGCATTCAAGTTGATAAACAAGGTCTAGATATATCCAAACCAGACAAATCATGTATCTACCCCCTGTCGATCTTATGAAGTCTAGCATGAAGAGAAGTCGTTTCGGGTTTCAAACATGAAAATTTCATGAACATCCCAAAAGCTTCATTTTAGAGTGACTAAGAAGGATCAAGGCTTACCTTTTCATTTTCATGTTTTAAACTTGTTTAAATCCTGGTCAAATCTAGGATTTGACCAAGATTCATATGGGCATGAAATAAAAAAATAAAAAACCAAAGCACATAGTCTTCTTATGTCATATAGTAAATATTAACGTTGATAAACAAGGTCTAGACATATTCAAACTAGACAAATCATGTATCTACCCCCTAATCCCTAAACTCTGTCTTATGAAGTCAAGCATGAAGAGAAGTGCATGGTTTTGGGTTTCAAACATGGAAATTTAAAAAAACTCCCAAAAAATTCATTTTATAGTGACTAAGAAGGAAACATTTTCCCTTTTCATTTTCATGTTTAAACTTGTTTAAATCTTGGTCAAACCTAGGATTTTACAAGATTCAAATGTGCATCAAAATTCAAAAAAAAATCAGAAAAATGAAAAACCAAAGGACATAGTTTTCTTATGTCATATAGTAAGCATTAAAGTTGATAAACAAGGCCTAGACATATTCAAACAAGAAAAATCATGAATCTACCCCTACCCCTAAACTCTGTCTTATGTAGTTAAGCATGAAGAGAAGTGGTTTTGGGTTTCAAACATGGAAATTTAAAAAACCTTCCAAAAGCTTTATTTAAGAGTCACTAAGAAGGATCCATGCTTACCTTTTTATTTTCATATTTTAAACTTATTTAAATCATTGTCAAACCTAGGATTTGACCAAGATTCAAATGGGCATAAAATTAAAAAAGATCAGAAAAATGAAAAACAAAAACACATAGTCTTCTTATGTCATATATATAGTAAGCATTCAAAAGTTGAAAAACAAGGTATAGACATATTCAAATAATACAAATCATGTATCTACCCCTAACTCTAAACTCTGTCTTATGAAGTCAAGCATGAAGACAAGTGGTTTTTGGTTTCAAACACGGAAATTTCAAAAACCTCCCAAAAGCTTCATTTTAGAGTGACTAAGAAGGATCTAGGCTTACCTTTTCATTTTCATGTTTTAAACTTGTTTAAATCTTGGTCAAACCTAGGATTTGACCAATATTCAAATGGGCATAAAATAAAAAATAAGAAACCAAAGCACATAGTCTTCTTATGTCATATAGTAACCATTCAAGTTCATAAACAAGGTCTAGACATATTCAAACCAGACAAATCATGTACCCCCTAACCCTAAACTATATCTCATATATGAAGTCAAGCATGAAGAGAAGTGTGGTTTTGGGTTTCAAACATGTAAATTTCAAAAACCTCTCAAAAGCTTCATTTTAATTAGACTTACTTATTAATTAAGAAGGATCCAGGATTAATTACCTTTCATTGTCACTTTTAAACTTGTTTAAATCTTGGTAAAACCTGGGATTTGACCAAGATTCAAATGGGCACAAAAATTCAGAAAAAAAATCGAAAGAATGAAAAACCAAAGCACATAGCCTTCATATGTCATATAGTAAGCATTCAAATTGATAAACAAGGTCTAGACATATTCAAACCAGAAAAATCATGTATCTACCCCTAAGCCCTAACCCTAAACTCTGTCTTATGAAGTCAAGCATGAAGAGAAGTGGTTTTGGGTTTCAAACATGGAAATTTCAAAAACCTCCCAAAAGCTTCATTTTAGACCAACTAAGAAGGACCGATGCTTACCTTTTCATTGTCATGTTTTTAACTTATTTGAATCTTGGTCAAATCCTAGGTTTGACCAAGATTTAAACAAGTTTAAACATGAAAATGAAACGGGGAGTCTGTATCCTTCTTAGTCACTCTAAAATGAAGCTTTTGGGATGTTCTTGAAATTTCCACGGTTGACTTCATAAGACGGAGTTTAGGGTTAGGGTAGACATATACATGATTTGTCTGGTTTGATTATGTCTAGACCTTGTTTATCAACTTTAATGCTTACTATATGACATAAGAAAACTATTTGCTTTTGTTTTTCATTTTTATGTTTTTTTATTTTGATGCCCATTTGAATATTGTCAAATCCTAGGTTTGACCAAGATAATTTAAACAAGTTTAAAACATGAAATGAAAAGGGAAGCATGTATCCTTCTTAATCACTCTAAAATGAAGGTTTTGGGAGGTTTTTGAAATTTCCATGTTTGAAACCCAAAACCACTTCTCTTCATGCTTGACTTCATAAGACAGAGTATGTGATTTGGTTTTTCATTTTTCTGTTTTTTCTGCCCTTTTGAATCTTGGTCAAATCCTAGGTTTGACCAAGATTTAGACAAGTTTAACACGTGAAAACGAATAAGTAAGCCTGGATCCTTCTTAGTCACTCCAAAATGTACCAATTGATAGATGTGTTAACTTTGCTTCATAGGAAACTTTTTTCTAATGCACTATAATAATCAATCGAGTTTTTACACCAACAGGTCTGTCACTTACGTGTGGTGCCCACTTATGAGGTCCCACACTTTAGTGAGCACAAGTCACGTGCAATAGGTACGCAAACTCCCAGCCATCTTCTTTGTCAAGAGAAGACGCATCAGGATGCGTATCGGTTGTCCCTCTCACAAAAAAATCCTAGTAACAGAGGTTCGAGCGACGCCAAACATCCAAATCCAGATGCAACCCAACTTGCTACTATCTCCTTCCCTAATTACGATACATATATTTTTTCAGCCAAGTCAAAATTCAAAAGATTGAGGAACTCTACATAAAAAATATCAACATTACAATTTTAGAAGCACATACTACGAAAGTATTATTCAGAGGGGGTACTGAATAATACATTTTTAGCGAGTACAAATAATGTCAGTCGGAACTAGACTTGTAAGGCACATGGCCACAAATCTTTCGTCAGAAGAGTCGAATCTGCAAATCAGTAGGTACAAAAGCAACCTAGCTTAGGGATGGATAATAAGACTTAGGCAATATAAACGTTGAAATATATGTATCTTGACATATTTCAGTTGTAGATACATCCATTTTAACATCAAGTAATATGGATCGGAGGACTAGCTAAAGAACAATGAGAGTCAGTGCTTCTCTCCCCCAGCCTACCTGGCGGAGCGGCCCTCCTTCAGGTCAGGTGGAGATTCCGCTTCTCTCCCTGGAATTCCTTACCCCCCAGCCTACTCGGCGACGTGCGCTCCTCAGCAACCTGCGCGAGGGCGCCTCGGCGACCTACGCAAAGGTGGCTGGACTCGGAGCACATCGACTTCCTTCTGCGGTGCCTGGATTGGATCGACCATCCCGCGCGTGTCCTCCACCATATTGTTTTTCTTCAAGATGCTGTCATCCATCATCTTCTTCACCGCATCATGTTGGGTGTTGAGGCTCCCGTTGAGAGTTTGAACGCACCTGTTTGACAGCTCGTCGTTTTCTTCGCGAAGAAAGCCGCACTCGATCTTAAGCATCAAATTCTCGCCCTTGAGCTTCTTGATGACAGAGTTCGTTTCCTCACTTGATGGAACGCTCACATCATGCAGCTTGCCCCGGCCGGTGACCTCGTCCTTCAAAGTATCGAGATCATCGCGAAAGTTGGAGGCGAGTTCCACGAGAGTTTTAAGCTCATCTCTGAAACACGCCGACGCTTCCTGCATGGCAATATCATCAGTACCAAACAAAGTGTGACGAGAGGAAGACGAAAATGTCCAATCAGTGGTAACCTCTAAGCGCAGGAGACAGGGGTTGAAGTCGTCATGAGAAGATGGCAGGGTGCGTCGTGGGGCACTGAGATATGTATAAAAAGGATTAATACGGAATAAAGAGTTGGGACCTCCGGGCCAGGAAGAATCAAGAAACATGGCGATGGAAACCAACCAGGAATCTTCGACCGCACGACGGACGCCGTTCCGAGACGAGCGCGAAGCAGGGCCTTCGTTTTCTGGCGGGTCCTTTCTCGCGGCCAGCATCTGGATAGACCGCCGGCGGGAACTCTCCGCGGCCCTGGTCAACACTAGATGGTGCTTCTTCAAGCGAGATGGTGGCCTTGACTTCGGAGGCATCGCTGGAAGTGGAAGGAGACTGGAAGTGAAGCAAGAAGGGAATGGAAGAAGTACTCCCCCCTATTAAAACCAGACAGCCGTCTCCTGCCCTCGCTTTGGGCAACCTGGTCCGCCCATCCTAAATCAACGGCCGAGAGGGGGCTCCCTTGCGAACTCAGATCCAGTGACTTGACCCAACAGAAGTTACCATGAACTTTACCTGTACGAGCCATCAGATTAAGATCCAACGCACATGGTTGATCTAAAATTTGAAATTAAAATTTATGTTGCTCAGAAAAAAAAGAAAATCCCTTTATCGAAAAAAAAAAGTTTACATTAAGACGTATATATTCCCTTGAGTATTCTCGGAAAGTTCCAGTCCATTTAAAAATTTAGTTTAGTTTAAGTTCGAAATTTGGATCAACCGCGAGCGTTGGATCTTGATCGAATGGCTCATGTGTGTAAAGTCGCATGGTGACTTCTCTTACTGAAGTCACTGGATCTCAGTCCCTGGTCAGGACTCGGGAGCAGAAGCAAATGAATCGAGAGCGGTCCGGAGTAGTACGTATGCTTCAACACAGAGACGTTCTATCCTGTCCGTCCACCGTAAATCAACGGGACAGAGCGGCTACCTTCTCTTCGAAGGCTCTGGCGCGCAACCCAAGGAATGGACATCTGTCGGCTAGTATAGAATTTTATAGCACGCCATTAATCGAGCTAGCGATCGTACCATCGACTACTACTACTCGATGGACGTCCAAAGCTTCCGAATAGTCGTGGAAACAATGAATGCGCGCCAGGGTAGTACTGTAGTAGTGAAGCAATGGGGATTATCTGGAGCAAGTACGGAGTACCGAGTACAGTACTACAAAAGTGCTGTTCGTTGTTTTCGCAGTTCATTTTAGCGTAACGTCCAGGTACAAAAATGTGGGTTTTCTGGAGCAAGTACTCTGTCTTAAGTGGTTTTGGGTTTCAAACATGGAAGTTTCACAAACCTCCCAAAAGCTTCATTAAACAGTGACTAAGGAGGATCCAGGCTTACCTTTTCATTTTCATGTTTTAAACTTGTTTAAATCTTGGTCAATCCTAGGATTTGACCAAGATTCAAATGGGCATAAAAAATCAGAAAAAATGAAAAACCAAAGAACATAGCCTTCTTATATCATATATATAGTAAGCATTCAAGTTGATAAACAAGGTCTATACATATTCAAACCAGAAAAAAGCATGTATCTACCCCTAACCCTAATCTCTGTCTTATGAAGCCAAGCATGAAGAGAAGTGATTTTGGGTTTCAAACATGGAAATTTCAAAAACCTCCCAAAAGCTTCATTTTAGAGTGACTAAGAAGGATCCATGCTTACCTTTTCATAGCCATGTTTTAAACTTGTTTTAACCTTGGTCGAACCTAGGATTTGACCAAGATTCAAATGGGCATACAAAATTCAAAAAATTTGAAAAAAAAAATTTGAAAACCAAAGCAAATAGTCTTCTTATATATGTCATATAGTAAACATTCTAGTTGATAAACAAGGTCTAGACATATTCAAACCAGAAAAAGCATGTATCTACCCCTAACCCTAAACTCTGTCTTATGAAGCCAAGCATGAAGAGAAGTGGTTTTAGGTTAATTTCAAGCATGGAAATTTCAAAAACCTCCCAAAAGATTCATTTTAGAGTGAGTAAGAAGGATCCATGCTTACCTTTTCATTTTCATGTTTTAAACTTGTTTATACCTTGGTCAAATCTAGGATTTGACCAAGATTCAAATGGGCGTAAAAATTCAGAAAAAAATCAAAAAATGAAAAACCAAAGCACATATATAGCCTTCTTATGTCATATAGTAAGCATTCAAGTTGATAAACAAGGTCTAGACATATTCAAACAAGAAAAATCATGTATCTACACCTAACCATAAACTCTATCTTAAGTGGTTTTGGGTTTCAAACAAGGAAATTTCACAAACCTCCCAAAAGCTTCATTTTACAGTGACTACTTAATTAAGCAGGATCCACCTTTTCATTTTCTTGTTTTAAACTTGTTTAAATCTTTGTCAAACCTAGGATTTGACCAAGATTCAAATGAGCATAAAAATTTAGAAAAAAAAATAGAAAAAATGAAAAACCAAATAACATAGCCTTCTTATGTAATATAGTAAGCATTAGTTGATAAACAAGGTCTAGACGACATATTCAAACCAAAAAAAATGTATCTACCCCTAACCCTAAACTTTGTCTTATAGTAAGCATTCAAGTTGATAAACAAGGTCTAGACATATTCAAACTAGAAAAATCATCTATCTACACTTAACCATAAACTTTGTCTTATGAAGTCAAACATGAAGAGAAGTGGTTTTGGGTTTCAAACATAAAATTTCAAGTACCTCCCAAAAGCTTCATTTTAGAGTGAATAATTAAGAATGATTCATGCTTACCTTTCCATTTTGATGTTTTAAAGTTGTTTCAATCTTGGTCAAACCTAGGATTTGACCAAGATTCAAATGGGTTTAACAAATAAAAAATTAGAAAAATGAAAAAGCAAAGCACATAGTATTCTTATGTCATATAGTAAGCATTCAAGTTGATAAACAAGGTCTAGACATATTCAAACTAGAAAATCATCTATCTACCCTTAACCATAATCTTTGTCTTATGAAGTCAAACATGAAGAGAAGTGGTTTGGGGTTTCAAACATAAAATTTCAAGTACCTCCCAAAAGCTTCATTTTAGAGTGAATAATTAAGAATTATTCATGCTTACCTTTCTATTTTGATGTTTTAAACTTGTTTCAATCTTGGTCAAACCTAGGATTTGACCAACAAGATTCAAATGGGTTTAACAATTAAAAAAATTAGAAAAATGAAAAAGCAAAGCACATAGTATTCTTATGTCATATAGTAAGCATTCAAGTTGATAAACAAGGTCTAGACATATTCAAACAAGAAAAATCATGTATCTACACCTAACCATAAACTCTATCTTAAGTGGTTTTGGGTTTCAAACATGGAAATTTCACAAACCTCCCAAAAGCTTCATTTTACAGTGACTACTTAATTAAGCAGGATCTAGGATTACCTTTTCATTTTCTTGTTTTAAACTTGTCTAAATCTTGGTCAAACCTAGGATTTGACCAAGATTCAAATGAGCATAAAAATTTAGAAAAAAAATAGAAAAAAATGAAAAACCAAATAACATAGCCTTCTTATGTAATATAGTAAGCATTAGTTGATAAACAAGGTCTAGACGACATATTCAAACCAAAAAAAATGTATCTACCCCTAACCCTAAACTTTGTCTTATAGTAAGCATTCAAGTTGATAAACAAGGTCTAGACATATTCAAACTAGAAAAATCATCTATCTACCCTTAACCATAAACTTTGTCTTATGAAGTCAAACATAAAGAGAAGTGGTTTTGGGTTTCAAACATAAAATTTCAAGTACCTCCCAAAAGCTTCATTTTAGAGTGAATAATTAAGAATGATTCATGCTTACCTTTCCATTTTGATGTTTTAAACTTGTTTCAATCTTGGTCAAACCTAGGATTTGACCAAGATTCAAATGGGTTTAACAAATAAAAAATTAGAAAAATGAAAAAGCAAAGCACATAGTATTCTTATGTCATATAGTAAGCATTCAAGTTGATAAACAAGGTCTAGACATATTCAAACTAGAAAAATCAGCTATCTACCCTTAACCATAATCTCTGTCTTATGAAGTCAAACATGAAGAGAAGTGGTTTGGGGTTTCAAACATAAAATTTCAAGTACCTCCCAAAAGCTTCATTTTAGAGTCAATAATTAAGAATGATTCATGCTTACCTTTCTATTTTGATGTTTTAAACTTGTTTCAATCTTGGTCAAACCTAGGATTTGACCACCAAGATTCAAATGGTTTTAACAATTAAAAAAATTAGAAAAATGAAAAAGCAAAGCACATAGTATTCTTATGTCATATAGTAAGCATTCAAGTTGATAAACAAGGTCTAGACATATTCAAACAAGAAAAATCATGTATCTACACCTAACCATAAACTCTATCTTAAGTGGTTTTGGGTTTCAAACATGGAAATTTCACAAACCTCCCAAAAGCTTCATTTTACAGTGACTACTTAATTAAGCAGGATCCAGGATTACCTTTTCATTTTCTTGTTTTAAACTTGTTTAAATCTTGGTCAAACCTAGGATTTGACCAAGATTCAAATGAGCATAAAAATTTACAAAAAAAATAGAAAAATGAAAAACCAAATAACATAGCCTTCTTATGTAATATAGTAAGCATTAGTTGATAAACAAGGTCTAGACGACATATTCAAACCAAAAAAAATGTATCTACCCCTAACCCTAAACTTTGTCTTATAGTAAGCATTCAAGTTGATAAACAAGGTCTAGACATATTCAAACTAGAAAAATCATCTATCTACCCTTAACCATAAACTTTGTCTTATGAAGTCAAACATGAAGAGAAGTGGTTTTGGGTTTCAAACATAAAATTTCAAGTACCTCCCAAAAGCTTCATTTTAGAGTGAATAATTAAGAATGATTCATGCTTACCTTTCCATTTTGATGTTTTAAACTTGTTTCAATCTTGGTCAAACCTAGGATTTGACCAAGATTCAAATGGGTTTAACAAATAAAAAATTAGAAAAATGAAAAAGCAAAGCACATAGTATTCTTATGTCATATAGTAAGCATTCAAGTTGATAAACAAGGTCTAGACATATTCAAACTAGAAAAATCATCTATCTACCCTTAACCATAATCTCTGTCTTATGAAGTCAAACATGAAGAGAAGTGGTTTGGGGTTTCAAACATAAAATTTCAAGTACCTCCCAAAAGCTTCATTTTAGAGTCAATAATTAAGAATGATTCATGCTTACCTTTCTATTTTGATGTTTTAAACTTGTTTCAATCTTGGTCAAACCTAGGATTTGACCACCAAGATTCAAATGGTTTTAACAATTAAAAAAATTAGAAAAATGAAAAAGCAAAGCACATAGTATTCTTATGTCATATAGTAAGCATTCAAGTTGATAAACAAGGTCTAGACATATTCAAACAAGAAAAATCATGTATCTACACCTAACCATAAACTCTATCTTAAGTGGTTTTGGGTTTCAAACATGGAAATTTCACAAACCTCCCAAAAGCTTCATTTTACAGTGACTACTTAATTAAGCAGGATCCAGGATTACCTTTTCATTTTCTTGTTTTAAACTTGTTTAAATCTTGGTCAAACCTAGGATTTGACCAAGATTCAAATGAGCATAAAAATTTAGAAAAAAAAATAGAAAAAATGAAAAACCAAATAACATAGCCTTCTTATGTAATATAGTAAGCATTAGTTGATAAACAAGGTCTAGACGACATATTCAAACCAAAAAAAATGTATCTACCCCTAACCCTAAACTTTGTCTTATAGTAAGCATTCAAGTTGATAAACAAGGTCTAGACATATTCAAACTAGAAAAATCATCTATCTACCCTTAACCATAAACTTTGTCTTATGAAGTCAAACATGAAGAGAAGTGGTTTCGGGTTTCAAACATAAAATTTCAAGTACCTCCCAAAAGCTTCATTTTAGAGTGAATAATTAAGAATGATTCATGATTACCTTTCCATTTTGATGTTTTAAACTTGTTTCAATCTTGGTCAAACCTAGGATTTGACCAAGATTCAAATGGGTTTAACAAATAAAAAATTAGAAAAATGAAAAAGCAAAGCACATAGTATTCTTATGTCATATAGTAAGCATTCAAGTTGATAAACAAGGTCTAGACATATTCAAACAAGAAAAATCATCTATCTACCCTTAACCATAAACTCCGTCTTATGAAGTCAAACATGAAGAGAAGTGGTTTTGGGTTTCAAACATAAAATTTCAAGTACCTCCCAAAAGCTTCATTTTAGAGTGAATAATTAAGAATGATTCATGCTTACCTTTCTATTTTGATGTTTTAAACTTATTCTAATCTTGGTCAAACCTAGGATTTGACCAAGATTTAAATGGGCATAAAAATTCAGGAAAAACAAAAAGAATGATATACCAAAGCACATAACATTCTTTATGTCATATAGTAAGACATTAAAGTTGATAAACAAGGTCTAGACATATTCAAACCAGAAAATCATGTATATATCTGCCCCTAACCTTAAACTCTGTCTTAATTATGAAGTCAATCATGAAGAGAAGTGGTTTTGGGTTTCAAACATGAAAATTTCAAGAACATCCCAAAAGCTGCTTCATTTTAGAGTGATTAAGAAGGATCCAGGCTTACCTTTTTGTTTTCATATTTTATACTTGTTTAAATCTTGGTCAAAAACCTAGGATTTGACCAAGATTCAAATGGGCATAAACATTCAGAAAAAAATGAAAAATGAAAAACCAACGCACATATAGTCTTGTTATGTCATATAGTAAGCATTCATGTTGATGAACAAGGTTTAAATATATTCAAAACAGAAAAAGCATGTATCTACCCCCTAACCCTTAACTTTGTCTTATGAAGTCAAGCATGAAGAGAAGTGGTTTTGGGTTTCAAACATGGAAATTTCAAAAACTTCCCAAAAGCATAATTTTAGAGTGTGGGAAGGATCCATGCTTACCTTTTCATTTTCATGTTTTAAGTTTGTTTAAATCTTGGTCAAACCTAGGATTTGACCAACAAGATTCAAATGAGCATAAAAAGTTAGAAAAAATCAAAAAAAAAGAAAAGAAAAAACAAAGCACATAGTATTCTTACGTCATATATATAGTAAGCATTCAAGTTGATAAACAAGCAGGTCGATCTAGACATATTCAAACCTGGCAAATCATGTATCTACCCTTAACCCTAAACTCTGTCTTATGAAGTCAACCATGAAGAGAAGTGGTTTTGGGTTTCAAACATTGAGATTTCAAGAACCCCCAAAAAGCTTCATTTTAGAATGACTAAGAAGGATCCAGGCTTACCTTTTCATTTTCATGTGTTTTAAACTTGCTTAAATCTTGGTCAAATTAACCTAGGATTTGACCAAGATTCAAATGGGCATAAACATTCAGAAAAAATCAAAAAATGAAAACCAAAGCACATAGCCTAGCTTCTTATGTCATATATATATAGTAAGCATTCAAGTTGATGAACAAGGTCTAGACATATTCAAAACATAAAATCATATGTATCTACCCCCTAACCCTTAACTATGTCTTATGAAGTCAAACATGAAGAGAAATGTTTTTGGGTTTCAAACATGGAAATTTCAAGACCCCCCCCCCAAATTTTCTTATGTCATATAGTAAGAATTGAACTTGATAAACAAGGTCTACACATATTAAAACCAAAAAAAATCATGTATCTCTACCCCTAACCCTAAACTCTCTGTCTTATGAAGTCAAGCAAGAAAAGAAGTGGTTTTGGGTTTCAAACATGGAAATTTCAAAAACCTCCCAAAAGCTTCATTCTAGAGTGTGACTAAGAAATATCCATGATTACCTTTTCATTTTCATGTTCTAAACTTGTTTAAATCTTGGTCAAACATAGGATTTGACCAAGATTTTAATGGGCATAAAAAATTCGAAAAAAATCAAAAAATGAAAAACCAAAGCACATATATAGCCTTCTTATGTCATATATATAGTAAGCATTCAAGTTGATAAACAAGGTCTATACATATTCAAACCAGAAAAAGCATGTATCTACCCCTAACCCTAAACTCTGTCTTACGAAGTAAAGCATGATGAGAAGTGGTTTAATTTGGGTTTCAAACATGGAAATTTCAAAAACCTCCCGAAAGCTTCATTTTAGAGTGACTAAGAAGGATCCATGGTTACCTTTTCATTTTCATGTTTTAAACTTGTTTAAATCTTTGTCAAACCTAGGATTTGACCAAGATTCAAATGGGCATAACAATTCAGGAGAAACAAAAAGAATGATAAACCAAAGCACATAACATTCTTTATGTCATATAGTAAGACATTAAAGTTGATAAACAAGGTCTAGACATATTCAAACCAGAAAATCATGTATATATCTGCCCCTAACCTTAAACTCTGTCTTAATTATGAAGTCAATCATGAAGAGAAGTGGTTTTGGGTTTCAAACATGAAAATTTCAAGAACATCCCAAAAGCTGCTTCATTTTAGAGTGATTAAGAAGGATCCAGGCTTACCTTTTCGTTTTCATATTTTATACTTGTATAAATCCTTGTCAAAAACCTAGGATTTGACCAAGATTCAAATGGGCATAAAATTCAAAAAAATAGAAGAATGAAAAACAAAATCACATAGTCTTCTTATGTCATATAGTAAGCATTCAAGTTGATAAACAAGGTTTAAAAATGTGTTCAAACCAGACAAATCATGTATCTACCCCCTAACCATAAACTCGGTCGATCTTATGAAGTCTAGCATGAAGAGAAGTCGTATGGGTTTCAAACATGGAAATTTCAAGAACATCCCAAAAGCTTCATTTTAGAGTGACTAGAAAAGATCCAGGCTTGCCTTTTCGTTTTCATGTTTTAAAATTGTTTAAATCTTGGTCAAATCTAGCTAGTATTTGATCAAGATTCAAATGGGCATAAAATTCAAAAAAATAAAAAAATAAAGCACATAGCCTTCGATCTTATGTCATATATATATAGTAAGCCTTCAAGTTGATGAACAAGGTCTAGACATATATATTCAAAACAGAAAAAGCATGTATCTACCCGGCCCCTAACCCTTAACTATGTCTTATGAAGTCAAGCATGAAGAGAAGTGGTTTTGGTTTCAAACATGGAAGTTTCAAAAACTTCCCAAAAGCTTAATTTTAGAGTGAGTAAGAAGGATCCAAGCTTACCTTTTCATTTTCAGGATTTATGCTTGTTTAAATCTTGGTCAAACATAGGATTTGACCAACACACATATAGTCTTCTTATGTCATATTGTAAGCATTCAAGTTGATAAACAAGCATGCATGTCTAGACATATTCAAACCCGACAAATCATGTATCTACCCCAAACCCTAAACTGTCTTATGAAGTCAACCATGAAGAGAAGTGGTTTTGGGTTTCAAACATTGAGATTTCAAGAACCCCCCAAAAGCTTCATTTTAGAATGACTAAGAAGGATCCATGCTTACCTTTTCATTTTATGTTTTAAACTTGTTTAAATCTTGGTCAAACCTAGATTCAAATGGGCATAAACATTCAGAAAAAAAACAAAAAATGAAAAACCAACGAACATATAGTCTTCTTATGTCATATAGTAAGCATTCAAGTTGATGAACAAGGTCTAGACATATTCAAAACAGAAAAAGCATGTATCTACACCCTAACCCTTAACTTTGTCTTATGAAGTCAGGCATGAAGATAAGTGCTTTTGGGTTTCAAACATGGAAATTTAAAAAACATCCCAAAAGCTTAATTTTAGAGTGACTACGAAGGACCCAAGCTTACCTTTTCATTTTCATGTTTATGCTTGTTTAAATCTTGGTCAAACATAGGATTTGACCAAGATTCAAATGGGCATAAACATTCAGAAAAAATTTAAAAATAAAAAACCAACGCACATTAGTAGCCCAAAATCGAACCAGTAGTTGGATATTTTTGAACTTGATCTGTAGTAGTGGGCAAAACCCTAGATTAACCTTTTAATGGAGTACTTTTTTATTATTACTATGCAGCACATGTGTGTTTGCCCGTCGAGTGAAACTCGGAGGAAGGAGAGAAGAAGGGAGTGCATTCTGGTGTCTCCCCTTTTTCGGGTGATGATGTTGACTGTTGTGCAGGTTTTGTCAGTGAGCAGGAGGTGCGAGCGAGCGAGTCGAGCGAGGCCGAGAATGAGAGATTTTTTTTTGTGAGAGGGACAACCGAAGGATCCTGAAGGACCCAGAGACTTCCAATACGCATCCTGATGCGTCTTCTCTTGACAAAGAAGATGGCTGGGAGTTTGCGTACCTATTGCACGTGACTTGTGCTCACTGAAGTGTGGGACCTCACGCATGGGCACCACACGTAAGTGACAGACCTGTTGTGTAAAAACTCAGTTGATTATTATAGTGCATTAGAACAAAGTTACCTATGGATTAAAGGGTAGGAAATCCAAGTTAACTCATTTACATGACATTAATTTTTCCATGAAGCAAAGTTAACACATCTATCAATTGGTACATTTTGGAGTGACTAAGAAGGATCCATGCTTACTTATTCGTTTACACGTGTTAAACTTGTTTAAATCTTGCTCAAACCTAGGATTTCACCAAGATTCAAATGGGTAGGAAAATAAAAAAACAAAAAAAATGAAAAACCAATGCACATAGTCTTCTTATGTCATATAGTAAGTATTCAAGATGATAAACAAGGTCTAGACATATTCAAACCAGGCAAATCATGTATGTACTCCCTAACGACCCTAAACTATGTCTTATGAAGTAAGGCATGAAGAGAAGTGGTTTTGGGTTTCAAACATGGAATTTTCAAAAACCTCCCAAAAGCTTCATTTTAGAGTGACTAAGAAGGACCGAGGCTTACCTTTTCATTTTCATGTTTTAAACTTTTTTAAATCTTGGTCAAACCTAGCTAGTATTTGACCAAGATTCAAATGGGCATAAAATTCAAAAAAATTAGAAAAATGAAAAACCAAAGCACATAGCCTTCTTATGTCATAAAGTAAGAATTCAAGTTGATAAACAAGGTCTAGACATATTCAAACTAGACAAATAATGTATCTACCCCTAACACTAAACTCTGTCTTATGAAGTCAAGCATGAAGAGAAGTGGTTTTGGGTTTCAAACATGAAAATTTCAAGAACATCCCAAAAGCTGCTTCATTTTAGAGTGACTAAGAAGGATCCAGGCTTACCTTTTCGTTTTCATGATTTAAACGTATTTGACCAAGATTCTAATGGGCATAAAATTAAAAAAAATCAGAAAAATGAAAAACCAAAGCACATAGCCTTCTTATGTCATAAAGTAAGAATTCAAGTTGATAAACAAGGTCTAGACATATTCAAATTAGACAAAATCATGTATCTACCCCTAACACTAAACTCTGTCTTATGAAGTCAATCATGAAGAGAAGTGGTTTTGGGTTTCAAACATGGAAATTTCAAGAACCTCCCGAAAGCTTCATTTTAGAGTTACTAAGAAGGATCCATGGTTACCTTTTCATTTTCAGGATTTATGCTTGTTTAAATCTTGGTCAAACATAGGATTTGACCAACACACATATAGTCTTCTTATGTCATATAGTAAGCATTCAAGTTGATAAACAAGCATGCATGTCTAGACATATTCAAACCCGACAAATCATGTATCTACCCCAAACCCTAAACTCTGTCTTATGAAGTCAACCATGAAGAGAAGTGGTTTTGGGTTTCAAACATTGAGATTTCAAGAACCCCCCAAAAGCTTCATTTTAGAATGACTAAGAAGGATCCAGGCTTACCTTTGCATTTTATGTTTTAAACTTGTTTAAATCTTGGTCAAACCTAGGATTTGACCAAGATTCAAATGGGCATAAACATTCAGAAAAAACAAAAAATGAAAAACCAACGCACATATAGTCTTCTTATGTCATATAGTAAGCATTCAAGTTGATGAACAAGGTTTAGACATATTCAAAATAGAAAAAGCATGTCTACCCCCTAACCCTTAACTTTGTCTTATGAAGTCAAGCATGAAGAGAAGTGGTTTTGGGTTTCAAACATGGAAATTTCAAAAACTTCCCAAAAGCTTAATTTTAGAGTGTGGGAAGGATCCATGCTTACCTTTTCATTTTCATGTTTTAAGTTTGTTTAAATCTTGGTCAAACCTAGGATTTGACCAACAAGATTCAAATGAGCATAAAAAGTTAGAAAAAATCAAAAAAAAAACCAAAGCACATAGTATTCTTACGTCATATATATAGTAAGCAATCAAGTTGATAAACAAGGTCGATCTAGACATATTCAAACCTGGCAAATCATGTATCTACCCCTAACCCTAAACTCTGTCTTATGAAGTCAACCATGAAGAGAAGTGGTTTTGGGTTTCAAACATTGAGATTTCAAGAACCCCCCAAAAGCTTCATTTTAGAATGACTAAGAAGGATCCATGCTTACCTTTTCATTTCATGTGTTTTAAACTTGCTTAAATCTTGGTCAAATTAACCTAGGATTTGACCAAGATTCAAATGGGCATAAACAATTAGAAAAATCAAAAAATGAAAACCAAAGCACATAGCCTAGCTTCTTATGGCATATATATATATATAGTAAGCATTCAAGTTGATGAACAAGGTCTAGACATATTCAAAACATAAAAGCATGTATCTACCCCCTAACCCTTAACTATGTCTTATGAAGTCAAGCATGAAGAGAAATGTTTTTGGGTTTCAAACATGGAAATTTCAAGAACCCCCCCAAATCTTCATTTTAGAGTGACTAAGAAGGATCGAGGCTTACCTTTTCATTTTCATGTTTTAAACTTGAACTCTTGGTCAAACCTAGGATTCGACCAAGACTCAAATGGGCATAGAAATTCAAAAAATGAAAAAAATGAAAAACCAAAGCACATAGCCTTCTAATGTCATATATAGTAAGCAGCATTCAACTTGATGAACATGGCCGGTCTAGACATATTCATAACATAAAATGCATGTATCTACCCCCTAACGCTTAACTCTGTCTTAATTATGAAGTCAAGCATGAAGAGAAGTGGTTTTGGGTTTCAGTCATGGAAAATTCAAAAACTTCCCAAAAGCTTAATTTTAGAGGGACTAAGAAGGATCCAAGCTTACCTTTTCATTTTCATGTTTTAAGCTTGTTTAAATATTGGGCAGACATAGGATTTGACCAAGATTCAAATGGGCATAAAACATGAAAAATAAAAGAATAAAAAACCAAAGCACATAGTCTTCTTACGTCATATATATATATAGTAAGCATATTCAAGTAGATAAACAAGGTCTAGACATATAGTAAGTAATATGTATCAAAAAATGATTTTTCTGGATTTATAGGACGAAGTTATAACACACCTACATTTCAAATTGGAATTACTTTCAATAAATCAGCATAAAGTCATTTAAATGTGTGAAACTAGCTAGAAAGCACTAAAAAACGTAAAGAGTTGGGAATTTTCACTAATATGTGGCCTAATTTATGTTTAAAATGTAGAGGTGCCATTTTGAGCTGTATCTTATGTACCCCATTCACAAAATAAACCTATTTTGACATCTAGGAAATGAAAAATGAGTTTTTATATACCGAAAAGTTGAAAAGTCTAGTCAGCAACATTGTTGGGAATGGCAAGATGCACCACCATGCCCAATTTGGGCACATTATAACAAACTATGCCACAAATATGGCCATAACTACGCCATTTGTTGGCTTGAAACCCATGAATCTTCATACACGATAGTCCGTTTTGTGAAGACATTTTGTTTCTTACTACCCTATCACAGGTTTCTTATTTTCCCTGTCAACTAGTACACCTATAAGCACTCAATGCGGAAGGGTTTCATTTTTGAGGTTTTCTTCATTTTCATTTATTTATTTCAAAACCAGGTAAAAATGGTCGACATGATTATCCATGCAAAGGGGTCGAATATTTCTAGGCAGCACATGTGTTTGCCCGTCCAGTGAAACTCGGAGGAAGAGGGATCACACGGAAGGAGACGAAGGGAGAGAAGTGAGTGGGGCCCTCTTATTTATGGTGTCTGACCTTTTTCAGGGTTTGTCAGTGCGCAGGAGGTGCGAGCGAGCGAGGCCGATAATGAGAGAGATTTTTTTTTTGAGAGAGGGACAACCGAAGGATCCTGAAGGACTCAACTTCCAGTACGCACCAGAGCACAATTTACAACAAGACACAGAATAAACAGGAAATTTCATCTAAATCCCTAACTTTTACACGGAAGACCCCACGCTGAAAGCAAGAAATGCAATCGGGTCCTTAACAGCCACCACCCAGATTGATCCTCGTCGCAGCCGGGACGAACCACTTAGCGCGACCAAATCGCCATGGCTACAGTGCGTGCACACCATGGCCTCCGAGCTGAGCTAGAAACGCAATGCCAAAACCGGCAGCCAGCGGAGGTGGATAACTGGAGAGAGAGAGAGAGAGAGAGGGGGGGAGTTTTGATGCGTCTTCTCTTGACAAAGAAGATGGGAGTTTGCCTACCGACCGCACATGACTTGTGCTCACTGAAGTGTGGGACCTCACGCATGGGAACCACATGCAAGTGACAGACCTGTTGGTGTAATAACTCGGGTGATCATTATACTGTATTAGTACTCCTATGGATTCAAGGGTGGGAAAGCCAAGTTAAATCATTTACATGACCTTATTTTTTCCATGAAGCCAAGTTAACTCATCTATCAATTGGTACATTCTGGTTATATTTGAAATTTTACTTGAAACTTGTTGTTCATGCCATTTTACTACTCGCCTAACACTTTTTCCGCGCGTGAAGGGAGGGGGGTGGGCATGATGCTACCCTGAATTTGTGTGACCCCCCAAAACTAGCAAATACGAGAGATGCATCCAAAGAAACACACTCGTCCCCTACCCCCCCTCCCTAAATTTCAAATCCAGCCAAAGCAGGTGGATCAAAAAAGGCAATCGAAATGCATGGCCGGATTGTTCATATTTTTCTATATAGTTAGGGTTAGCGTTTATGGTTTATAGAGATGCACATATTTTCATTTCACATTTGTGATGTACAATAATACATAGGTAAGATTCCAAGCATGACCTTTGTTAGAATAACCTTTAACGTGTTCTCTCACCTTTAGATTCAAATGTGCATAAACATTCAAAGAAAATCAAAAAATGAAAAACCAAAGCACATAGTCTTCTTATGTCATATAGTAAGAATTGAAGTTGATAAACAAGGTCTAGACATATTCAAACCAAAAAAATCATGTATCTACACCTAACCCTAAATAACTTTATCTTATGAAGTCAAGCATGAAGAGAAATGGTTTTGGGTTTCAAATATGGAAATTTCAAAAACCTCCCAAAAGCTTCATTTTAGAGTGACTAAGAAGGATACAGGCTTACCTTTTCATTTTCATGTTTTAAACTTGTTTAAATCCTGGTCAAAACTCTGTATTATGAAGTCAAGCATGAAGAGAAGTGGTTTTGGGTTTCAAACATGGAAATTTCAAAAACCTCCGAAAATCTTCACCTTAGAGTGACTAAGAAGGATCCATGATTACCTTTTCATTTTCATGTTTTAAATTAACTTTTTTAAATCTTGGTCAAACCTAGCTAGTATTTGACCAAGATTCAAATGGGCATAAAATTCAGAAAAACCAGAAAATGAAAAACCAAATTAAGCACATAGCCTTCTTATGTCATATATATATAGTAAGCATTCAAGTTGATAAACAAGGTCTAGACATATTCAAAACAGAAAAAGCATGTATATACACCCCTAACCCTTAACTATGTCTTATGAAGTCAAGCATGAAGAGGAAGTGGTTTTGGGTTTCAAACATGGAAATTTGAAAAACTTCCCAAAAGCTTAATTTTAGAGTGAATAAGGAAGGATCCAAGCTAGCTTACCTTTTCATTTTCAGGATTTATGCTTGTTTAAATCTTGGTCAAACATAGGATTTGACCAACACACATATATATAGCTAGTCTTCTTATGTCGATCATATAGTAAGCTAGCATTCAAGTTGATAAACAAGCATGTGATATAGACACACTACAAGAAAAGTTGCCATGGCCGACGAAGTTGAAGTCGCGCCGTGGTTGCTGGTGTACCATGGCCGACGATTTTGGGTCCCTCCGTGGTGCATGTCAAAACTTTTTTTTTCTCGTTTTTGAGGCCACCTAGCCCGACGAAAGCGGCCAAAACGTCGCGTATGGTGGCCCGGGACGTGGTGCATCTCGAAATCTCGGGTTCGCCGACCGAGTCAACGCAAATCCGCACCGCCGAGGGATGTAGGGCCCAGATGGCAGCCTCTCTGGCATTGTTTTTTTTCTCGATCGCGCCATCTCGTTCAACGTTCTCCGATCGAGCCGTTTACGATGCAGGATCATGGGTCCCGCATGTCATCCTCTATGAACCAAAATTCTTTCTATTCTTGGATTTTTTTTGACCCCCGATTTACGGCTACTTCCTTTTTCTTTTGATCCCTTGCCGCCTTGGAAACGTTGAGACCGCTGCTGCTAAATGGGACCCGCATGTCATCCTCTATGTGCAATCAACTTTCTTTTCTTGGAGTTTTTTTGGCACCTCATATTTGGTCACTTGCCTTTTTTTTAGATACCCAGCCGCCTCTCAAACGGTTATACAGCTTCTGCTAACTGGGACCCGCAAGTCATCCTCTATGTACAATAAAAATTTCATTTCTTGGATTTTTTGTTGGACCTAATATTTTGTCACTTGCCTTTTTCTTTCGATCCCCTGCCGCCTCTCAAATGGTGATACCGCTGCTGCTAAATGGGACCCGCATGTCATCCTCTATGTACTATAAAACTTTCTTTTCTTGGATTTTTTTTTGGCACCTCATATTTGGTCACTTGCCTTTTTCTTTCGATCCCCTGCCGCCTCTCAAACGGTGATACCGCTGCTGCTAAATGGGACCCGCATGTCATCCTCTATGGACTATAAAACTTTCTTTTCTTGAATTATTTTTGGCTCCTGATATTTGGTCACTTGCCTTTTTCTTTCGATCCCCTGCCGCCTCTCAAACAGTGAGACCGCTGCAGCTAAATGGGACCCGCATGTCATCCTCTATGAGCAATCAACTTTCTTTTCTTTGAGTTTTTTTTGGCACCTCATATTTGGTCACTTGCCTTTTTCTTTCGATCTCATGCCACGTTTGAAACGTTGAGGAACCTGCTGGCTCATGGGACCCGCATGTCATCCTCTATGTGCTATAAAAGTTTCCTTTGTTGGATTTTTTTTATCCCTCTCATTTTTTTCTTCACTTTTTATTTTGATCCCCTGCCCCTTTGAAACGTTGAGTAAGCTGTTGGATCAAGGGACCCGCATGTCATCCTCTCTGTACAATAAAGTTTCTTTTCTTGGATTTTTTTTCACCCCTAATTACTAGCTACTTTCTTTTTCTTTTGATCTCAAGCCGCATTACAAACATTGAGACCGCTGCAAAATTGGACAAACATGTGATCCTCTATGTACAATAATTCTTGTATTATTTTTGGCTCCTGATATTTGGTCACTTGCCTTTTTCTTTCGATCTCATGCCACCTTTGAAACGTTGAGTAAGCTGCTGGCTCATGGGTCCCGCATGTCATCCTCTACGAACAATAAAAGTTTCCTTTCTTGGAGTTATTTTTGACCCCTAATTTCTGGCTATTTGCCTTTTTCTTTTGATCCCCTGCCCCCTTTGAAACGATGAGGACTCTGTTGGCAGGTCGGTCCCACATGTCATCCTCTATGAACAATAAAAGTTTCCTTTGGTGGATTTATTTTTGACCCCTAATAAATTTCTGGCTATTTCCTTTTTTTCTTTTGATCCCCGCCGCCTTGGAATTGTTGAGAATGCTGCTGCCTCATTTTTCTTTTGGTCCTGTGCCGCCTTGGAAACGTTGAGACCGCTGCTACAAAATGGGACCCGCATGTCATCCTCTATGTACAATAAAGTTTCTTTTCTTGGATCATTTTTGGCTCCTGATATTATGTCACTTGGCTTTTTCTTTCGATCTCATGCCGACTTTGAAACGTTGAGGATGTCGCTGCCTCATGGGTCCCGCATGTCATCCTCTCGTAACGATAAATGTTTTCTTTTCTTGTATTTTTTTACCAACTGATTTTTGGCTTTTTTTATTTTCGGTCCCCCGCCGCCTTTGAAACGTTGACGACGCCGCCGGCTCATGGGTCCCCGATGTCACCCGCCCCGTACAAGAAACATGTGATATTTTATTTTAGGACAATAAACGTTGTATTTCGCTCTGAGCTATTGCAAACGGATAAATTAAATCTTTATATCTACATAAACAAACTTATATGTTGAATCTCCTTGTTTTTTGTTTTTGCGAAGCATAGGACTTTCCTGTTTTTTTTGAGAAAAATCCGACCTTCCTGTTTTGGAGTGGGCTGAAAATGTACGAGTCAAAAGGCCCAAGCAGATAGTTCGAAGGCCCAGATGTCTAGATACAGCCCAATTGAAATCTTTCTTTTCTTGGATTTTTTTTCACACCACGATTTCTCGGCTACTTCATTTTTCTTTCGGTCCTGTGCCGCCTTGGAAGCGTTGAGACCGCTACTACAAAATGGGACCCGCATGTCATCCTCTATGTACAATAAAGTTTCTTTTCTTGGATTATTTTTGGCTCCTGATATTATGTCACTTGCCTTTTTCTTTCAATCTCATGCCGACTTTGAAACGTTGAGGAAGCTGCTGGCTCATGGGTCCCGCATGTCATCCTCTACGAACAATAAAAGTTTCCTTTGTTGGATTTATTTTTTACCCGTAATTTCTTGCTATTTGCATTTTTCTTTTGATCCCCGCCCCCTTTGAAACGATGACGACGCAGTGGCAAGTCGGTCCCACATGTCATCCTCTATGAACAATAAAAGTTTCCTTTGATGGATTTATTTTTGACCCTAATTAATTTCGGCTATTTCCTTTTTCTTTTGATCCCCTGCCGCCTTGAAATAGTTGAGGATGCTGCTGCCTCATGGGTCCCGCATGTCATCCTCTCAGAAAGGTAAATGTTTCTTTTCTTGAATTTGTTTACCAACTGATTTTGGCTTATTTTTTCTTTCGATCTCCTGCCACCTTTAAAACGTTGACGACGCTGCTGGCTCATGGGTCCCCAATGTCAGCCTCCCCATACTGCAAATCCTCTTTCTGCAAAGGTTGTATTTCTAGATAGATAAGGTGGATTCGAATCTTGCCATGGTTCAGCAGCTCGAGGTAAGCCTTCTTGCACTGATTAATGGAAGTAGTGTATAGCAAGGTCAAGACATGTGGCTCGGTGTAATGAATCTATTTGAATCATGTTGTGGGTTCAATCTGATAGTTCTCTAACAGGTCAGCCAAAATAGAAATTAAGTTTTTTTCTAAAACGGAAATGCAAATTAAGATGAACACAAACATTAGTTATCATAATAGCTGATCATACATACATACTTGCTAAGAGCAAAAGCTTGCCAGAGTTTTACCACCCATACAATTAATTAGCAGTTCAGATAAGATAACCTTATATAAGTATAACTACAAATGCATTTGCTAAGGGCTCATGGGGCAACAGAACTAGACAACCGCGAACTTTATGACCAGCATGTCACACCGGCATCGAAAGATCTTGACCTTCAACTTTGATCCAATGCGAAGTTTGGCACCGTCAATGAACTTTTTCCACCTGGAAGTAATGACCTAAGCGGCCATCCGTGGGACTGACGGAGTACCGTCCCTCCACGGTGAGACCTTCACTCTCCATGACGAGGGATATCTTGCCCCTTCGGCCAGCATTGAGATCCTTGGAGATACTTTTAGGCAATTTCTGATTCAAAGCGAGAGATACCACCAAAAATTAGTCAATGGCACCAATGCACTGAACCATGTGAGACTTTGAGCAGAGAAGACATCAAGATAAGAGCAGTTATGCTGTCATATACTCACGAACATAGCCTTCGGATGCGTCCCGGGTCACCACACGGGTGGCCACTGGCAATGAGCCGAGACCTCGGTGATCTGGCCGGGGCAGGTGGAGCCTCGGGCTGGTACACGAGCTGGTGCTGATGCAGGAGACTGCCGGGCAGGTGCAGAACGGTGCCTCTAGAGGAACCGGTGCTGATGCAGAGACTGTTGGGCGGTGTGCAGAACGGTGCAGCTAGAGGAACCAAAGTGTTGATGCGGGAGCTGCCGGGGCAGGTGTAGTATATGGGGCCTCTACAGAACCAATGCCGATGTAGGGGACTCGCTGGGTAGATGCAAGAAACGGAGCTGGTACAGAACCGGTGCTGATGCAGGAGAGTGGGAAGCCGGTGCCGGTGCCGGTGTGGTTGCCCTTTGTGACATCCGCTCATGTTCCATCGGGGGATCCGCAGCTTTGATCATGTTAAACCCAGCAAGCTAGAACAGAGGGAATGGTTTAGAACAACCGCTCGTAACAGCTTATCAAAAGATATGAGTAGAAAAAAGTTACATATTATATATTTGGAAGTGTCTCCAACTCTATAAGCAGTTACGTATATCTGCCCATTTGAGTTTCTGATACTCAGCTCGTCGCCCTTCTTCAGACCGTAGTCAAAAGCAAACTTTCTCCAATCATGTCCATACAAATATGTGATGGCCTGCGTCTTGTAGACATACACCTCATAGACCGCGTAGGTCTTCCTCAATGTGCCAGTGCCATCCAGAGTGAATGACCCATCATGCGGACACATCTCGGTTAATCATTGGACGAAGTTCACAAGGTACGATCTGCATGTGAAAATTGATACAAATGTAAGAAGCAGGAAGACTAAAAACAAGACTTTACTATATGCCAATTCATGCTAAACCACTGAGAATACATACCTGTAACTCTGTGAAGGAGCTACTAGAAAGGTAGATAGAGCCATAGGAGGTGTTATATGCGGGGTATGTACATGGGCCCGCCATATTCCCGCAAGCTCGGCATCGGGATGGTGAAGGAAACATGGGAGGTACTACTGGTGCGTAGCGCTGAATGTAAGTGGAAGAATTAGGTTGTGTAAAGTGCATAGTTCAGAGCAATGCAAATGTTGACAAGCGAGTGCATAACACTATGTTACAACCTGAACAGTGAAAAATTAGTGTATGATGAATATAAGCATGCTAATTTGGTGTTTCCGAATTCCAAAAAGCATTAGACAGAGCCGGTGATAATATCAGACATAAATCATGGCATGTATATGTGGCTTAAGAAAATATACCCGAACCCTTGGATGGTTACGCCCGGCTGGTCCTTGGACTTGAGCTTATATAAGCATCCGTAAGGTGGGGCCGATAAAGAACTTGGTGGCAGCCTCTGCAGATGCCTCATCAGCAGTAGTTGCAATCCTTTTGACCAATGAAGGGTTAGCAGTTTGATGCATATGAAAATTGAAGAGCAACAGACATCAAGCAGTGATATATAAAATGAATCTATGAGACACCGATGCATATAGTGCTGGATGTAAGTGTAACAATAGGTGTGTGTGTTTCTGAACTATTGGTAAGCATTATAAAAAGACGGCAATAAACAGACAAAAATCAAATCATGTATGAGGATTAAGAAAATATACCTACTTACTGAAAAGGGTACCACCCACCTGGCCCGTGGCCTGGAGCTGGAGGCGGTTTTCGAAGATGGTGGCGGCACCATCGTCTTCACAGCAGCCTCATCGGGATCATTTTTTATCCATTTGAGTAGAGGCACAGAAGTTTCATCCTCGCATATGAATAGCAACAGAACTGATCATTGATATTTAATAAATCTATGAGATAGACTGATGCAAATAGTGCGGGTGTAAGTGGAATAATAGGGTTGTGCATAGAGAACAGTCGACAAAAATTCAAATGATTACAAAAGTAGCCAATGGAAATCAACAGTTTATATACTAGATGAGACAGACTGAAAAGTGAAAAATTAGTGTATGATGATTGTAAGCAAACGAAGTGTTTCGAACTTTTGGTAAGCATTAGACAAAGCCAACAGTAATTAAACAGATAATAATGAAATCATGTATGTGGATTAAGAAAATATACCAGATTCATTAAAAGGTCACCACCCACTGGCCCATGGCCTCGTGCTTGTAGAGGTTTTCGGAAGATGGTGCCGGCACCATCGTCCTCACAAAGCAGCCTCATTAGCCTCATTTTGCATCCACTTGAGTAAAGGCGCAGCAGTTTCAGCCTGCATAAGAATGGGAACAGATCTCAGCAGTGATATTGAATGACTACGAGACAGATCGATGCATATAGTGCCGGATGTAAGTGGAAGGGTATGGCCGTGTATGGACAACAGATTCACAACAATGCAAGGGTGTGTTCGGTTCTGAAACAGCGTGGAATGGAATGGAATGGTTCCATTTCAGAGGAATGGAATGGTTAAATTTTTGTTCGGTTGGGATAAATGGAGAGCGAGAAGAGATCGAGGTTAAACTAACCATTTGTCTCAAAATTGTAATTAACAATTGCAAATGACATTTTAATCTCAAAGTCGTAATTAACAGCGCCTAATGGTGCTCTTTTAATCTAAAAATCGTAATTAACATCATTTTTTGTTGGGTTAGGGAACTGGAGTAGATGAACATTACCGTATGATGATTGTAAGCAAACGAATTTGGTGTTTCTAAACTTTTGGCTTCGAGATCTTATGGGTTTCAACTCTAGCCTACCCCAACTTGTTTGGGACTGAAAGGCTTGGTTGTTGTTGTTGTTGTAAACTTTTGGCAAGCATAGAAAAAACCGACAATAAACAGAGAAAAATCAAGGCATGTTTTGTGGATTAAGAAAATATACCATATTCATTAAAAGATCACCACCCACCGGCGCGTGGCCTTGTGCTTGTAGAGGCATTTAGAAGATGGGAGCGGCATCAACATACCGGCAGCCCGATCAGCCGCAGCTTTTGATCTTCCTTTTGAGTAAAGGCCCTAAAGTTTCAGTCTGCATATGAATAGCAAAACAAAAGGCAGACCTCGGCGGTGATATTGAATTACTGTATGAGATAGACTGATGCATATAGTGGATGCTCTTAGCCTTTTGCAGCGTGAACACTAGCTATGGACAGACAAAAAACTAGTTAACTCAGCTTTGTCTAGATATGAATGTACTACCACCATCCAAAAGCTTAAGCCTTATTTATTTTTGAGAAATCAAAACAAGCAAAGTTTGACCAAAATTTTAGAACATTCTATCAACAAATATAATACTGTGTAGATACCGTAGGAAAATATATTTTATTATCTATTTAATGATATTAATTTTGTATTTTGCATGTTACTGATTTTTGGTAAAAGCTTAGTCAAACATGGTATAGTTTGACTTTCTAAAAATAATATAAGCCCAAAGCTTTGGGATGTAGTGCGATAGTATCTAGAGCTAAAACACATCTAGATACATCCGTATCTACAGATAGTTGAGTCAATTAATTTGGATCCGAGGGAGTATCAGATTCGGACTACATCATGGTAAGTTGGTTAAAAAAATTACCCCGGGGCGGTCCCGGCCCAGCTCGGCAGTGGCATTTCGCTTCTTGTGCTGCAGATCGGGCCATGCTCCTGCAGCAGGTGGGGCGCTATTCTCGTTCCCCATAGCCTCAGCACGGAACCTGGAGGTACCAACCTGATATAGAGAATATAGAGCATGGTGTCACAGAGGCTTTACGCACAAACACCTGAAGACATGTGCTACTTTAAGCATATTCTAGAACAGGAACAGATTGAGGATGCAGAGAGACACTTAAAAGGTAAAGAGTGGATAAGCAAATGGAGTACTGCTTCAAGGGGCTGGGGACGCAGCTCAGGCTCAGCCAACCGCCCACATGCGTGGTGGCCTTACGCTCCATTGCCCCCACCGCCGAGGTCTTACCTTTCTGTACAAGCCGACAAAAGATACGGTGAGGATCAGCAGAAACTACAAAGGTTGGAAATGTCGACAAATAAAGGAAGAACACCCCAATCCAAGCAAAGGTAGCCCCCGCCCCCACCCCAACCCCAACAATCACTCCCAGCTCGAGGGTGACCAGAAAGACACCCCATCGCCCAGAATAGGAAAGAGATGCGCAAGATATCGAGGAGAGGAAAAAAGAACCGATCTCGAGAAAGGAAAGAACATTACTACTCGTACCTAATCCGCTTGGTCTAGATGCAGCTTGCCCCTCCAAGCTGGATGCCTGGACGGTGGAGGCGAAAGGAGGGGATCGAGCTAGCGGCTTGCATCCGTCGGCAATCGGCACTCGATCGGGAGAGAAGGGGTGCTACATAAAGGGGAGGGGTAACATATTTTATTACACAGTGAACTTACCGATGTGACTATAGTCATTACATGTCTCATCGAAACTAGGGCCCATAGTGTGGCACCCCAAATTCACTTGAAGCTGCCCGGCGGGACGCATTGGCGCGTCAAGAAACCCCGAATTGTAGCGGGAAATGAAACATTTCACAAAAATTCGAAATTCAAGCACACCGCCACGCGCCAAGCACGCGGCTGTTCCTTCCTCTTCCTCGGTTCCTCCTCCCCTATCCGAAAAACCCCAAATCCCAAGCTCAAACCAAAAAATCCCACGGCCGCCATGCATGTCCTCGTTAACCCGCCGGAGATCGTTCCGGACGATGCGGACCCCCGCCCGAGATCCGTAATTCCGTCCACCTCGAGGCACCGCGTGCTATCTCGCAGCAGCGGCTTGAGGGCGCTCGAAGAGGAAGGTCCGCCGGAAAGTGCTCATGGCAACCGTGCAAGCTCACCGGCGTGCTGCATCCCGAGAGGAACTGGTCAAAGCTTTGCTATTCGCCACACACAAAAAATTGCGGGCCAAGATCTGGTCAAAGCTTCGTCGATGGCTTGCCGCGAGAGGCTTGGAGTCCAGAGTCAATAAACTAGCTGCTCGAGGATCAAGGCGGTTTACACGGATTCATATTAACCGACTCAAGTTTGTTAGTCTAGTTAACAAATGCATCTAGATACATCCATATCTAGACAGAATTGAGTCAATTAATATGAATCGAGGGGAGTACCCGAAAGTGTTTCATGCTACCAACTAATGCGGCTGGCAGGAATCGCCGTAGAAGTAATTGTGCTACTACTCATACGATGAACTGATTGTGTGGGTATCGAATTTTGCAACGCGATCATCCACTCGAATGCTTAATCTAGCGCCAAAGGCGTACAAATCATAACATACTACAGCACCGTAACATAAGAGTACGAATCATAAAGTAGCTCAATATTTTGCATCAGGGCTGGGTGGTCCCGAGACTACCGGGACGCCCCCGATGATCTCCGGTGTGCATCCTCTTCAACGCAAAGCTGTGTACTCGGTCCACGGCCTCCTTACGTAGGCTGGATAATCTCAGGTGCAGGACCTTCGTCTATGAGAGGCTCGTCATCAGTACCATCCATAGGTGCATCAGGGCTGGGTGGTCTTGAGACTACCCGGACGCCCCTGATGATCTCCGGGCGTGCATCCACTTCAACGCAAAGCTGTGTACTCGGTCCACGGCCTCCTTCTGTAGGCTGGATAATCTCAGGTGCAGGACCTTCGTCTATGAAAGGCTCGTCATTAGTACCATCCACAGGTGCATCAAACTGAGATTCATCTTCAAATCTCCCATCAAACCGAGAGACCTCTTCAACTCTATGCTTCGCAATTAGTACATCAACCGATTAGACAAACATCTAAGGGATGCAACCTTGAACAAATGCCGTTTTACATATTTACCTTCTCATCTCGGCACAAAGCACATGTCCCCGAGCTGAAACCCGTTTCCGAAGCAAGCGCTTTTTCTCTCCTTCCCGTCCATCCATCTGCAACAAGTTAAATTTGAGTACGTAACCTTGCACAAGCAATGCAAACTATTGATTGAAACAGCGGCAACATCAATATAAATAATTAACTACATATGCCAAGACACATACAAGTGTGAGCAAGATCTCGCTTCTCCCCGCTAAAGGATCATTATATGGTTCACCATGCTAAACCCGCCTAACATATGTGCGGTCCATCCCAAAAATGTGTAAATGATCTGCCACTACAGGGTGAGGCCTCTTCTCACCATTCATACATGTGCAGCGCGGGCAATACACGTCCAGGTTGTGACCTTCATGAGCTCTAATAAACCCCATAAAGGGTTGAACACCATTTATATATGAAGGGGGACATAAGTGTCCATACAGTATCCAAGTTCTGTCCATCTGTTTAATTATGAGATACAGTGGTTGGTGATTAATTTAAGGCGAAGTAGGAAATGTATATCCATCGAGTACAAAACTATACTACATGATTATGCATTTCAGCAATCATGTCGAGTACAAAACAAAAAATGCCCATCGACATTTTAGCAAACAGATCGTGTACAAAACTCTGCCATGGCATTTCAGCAAATTAACGGATCGAGTGTAGAACTGACTCTATATGCCCACGCAAATGAACAAATTGATCGATGACAAATCGAGTGGAAAACTATAAAGTGCCAATTAGTTCGAGCATACTGACGAATTTTTTTAGCAGCATCAAGAAAATATAAATCGTTAGGCCGTCTTGCCCGATACATGATTGAGCTAGAGATAGCAGCCCTACGTTGGATCAACTTGACCGCCGATGCGTCTCGAGAAGAACGACGGGGAGGGGAAGCTTCTTCTTCGCACGGACGGGACGGGGAGGGGAAGCTCTTCGCACGGACGGGGATAAGTTGTGTAGGGGTGGGTGGGGGGTCATGCGGCCGGGCCGCCGGGGTGATAATTAAGGTCGGTAGGTGGCGTTTAATGGAGTTGCGTGTGTAATTTGCCGTGCACAAGGTTGAGGAATAGGCGGTTCCCTTTGCCGCGCGCACAATTCAAACTATCCCGCCCATGTAGTTTAAATTCGCCATATTTTCGTTAAATCGACATAAAGTCATGTGAGTGGGGGAAAATTAGCAAAGTTGCTTGAAAAATAGTAAAACTCTAGAATTATCCTTTAAATATGCTCTACTTCGTGTGGAAATCGGGGTGTGGAAGCATGTTGAGCTGTTTTATTTGTACTTTCTTCATTAAAACTCCCATTTTATGCACTTTGGATGGAAAGAAATCATTTGTACATAAATTTTGACAACGCCATTTGCAAACACTAATTGTTTTACATGCCAAGATGCACCCATCCACCAAATATATATGGGGCAAAAGTTTATCACAATCTAGCAGATATGCACAATTAGTGAGGGACCCCTTTTGATTTTGTGCAATTTCCACTAATTAGGTAGAGAGAAGGGGTTAATTAATTAGGCCATGTTAGGGGTTATGTGTTTTAGATTAGGTTGTGTGGATTCAAATACAACTTCTTTATTTGTGTGCTATGATTAATCAAAACTAGATTGATCGACTACGCACACATTATTAGAGGCGCATGCCTTTGCGCACAAAGTGCATGTGTGTGTTGTTGGCCACCAATTAACGAGAGAGAGAGAGACACAGAGAGAGAGAGGTAGAGAGAGATCTACATACGAGAGAGCGATTGAAATCCCCAAATTAAACACATATATATATGCATGGCACATTTAATTTAATTAGAGGACCGCGAGCTAAGGCACCCCGGCCCGCTTGATGCACAATTAAGTGTCATTGGCCTATATATAGGGTTTAATTAGGGTTTAGGGTTTAGGGTTAGGAGGTTAGGGTTTAGGGTCTAGGGTCTAGGGTTTAATGTTTATGGTGTTTAGGGGTTTAGGGATTAGGGATTAGGGTTTATTTAATTAGGGTTTAAGGTTTATGGATCATCGATCGAGTGCGCACACACACATTATTAGAGGCACACGCGCCTTTGCGCATAAAGTGCATGTGTATATGTGTGTGTTTTTTTGGCCAACAATGATATATAGATGATCGAGAGAGAGAGAGATTGAAATCCCCAAGAATATGTTCGATCAAATATATATTAAAATATATGCACGAATGCATGCATGGTAGGCCATGCATGCACACTAATTATATATATATATATATAATGAGGAAACTTAATCAAATGTGTTTTCATTCGAGAGAACTTGTCAAAATTCAAGTTAATTAATTTATCATCGATAATTATATAATTAATTAATGAATCTCAGGGAGATGTTATACAACATATGATCGATATAGGCCATGTCGTATATATTAATTGGTGTTAATCTACCGTTTAATTTGCTAGCTAGCTGCTATATACAGATCGAGCATGTTTTTATTAGATCGGGTTATAGCTAGCTAGTATAGTTTAGGGTTATGTGTTTTAATGAACTAGGGTTTGATTAGCTAGGGGTTAGTTATATATATGGTTTAGGGTTAATGCATGGCACATTTAATTTAACTAGAGGACCGCGAGCTAGGCACCCCGGCCTCGCTTGATGCACAATTAAGTGTCGTTGGCCTATATATAGGGTTTAATTAGGGTTTAGGGTTAGCTAGGGTTTAGGGTTTAGGGTTTAGTGTTTAGGGTGTTTAGCTAGGGTCTAGGGTTTAGTTTAGGGTGTTTAGGGTCTAGGGTTTAGGGTTTAATTAGTGTTTAGGGTGTTTAGGGTTTAGGGTTTAGTGTTTACGGTGTTTAGGGTCTAGGGTTTAGGGTTTAGTGTTTAGGGTGTTTAGGGTCTAGGGTTTAGTGTTTAGGGTGTTTAGGGTTTAGGGGAGTTTTAGGGTTGTTTAAGGTTTAGGGATCATCGATCGAGTGCGCACACTAATTATATATATATTATGAGGAAACTTAATCAAATGTGTTTTCATTCGAGAGAACTTGTCAAAATTCAAGTTAATTAATTTATCATTGATAATTATATAATTAATTAATGAATCTCGGGGAGATGTTATACAACATATGATCGATATAGGCCATGTCGTATATATTAATTGGTGTTAATCTACCGTTTAATTTGCTAGCTAGCTGCTATATATAGATCGAGCATGTTTTTATTAGATCGGGTTATAGCTAGCTAGTACAGTTTAGGGTTATGTGCTTTAATTAAGTAGGGTTGATTAGCTAGGGTTAGTTATTACATATATATGATTTAGGGTTAATGCATGGCACATTTAATTTAATTAGAGGACCGCGAGGCACCCCCTGGCCTGCTCGATGCACAATTAAGTGTCGTTGGCCTATACATAGGGTTTAATTAGGGTTTAGGGTTAGCTAGGGTTTAGGGTTAGGGTTAGGGTTAGGGTTAGGTTAGGGTTTAGGGTCTAGGGTGGTTTAGGGTCTAGGGTTTAGGGTTTAGGGTTAGCTAGGGTTTAGGGTTAGGGTTAGGGTTAGGGTTAGGGTTTAGGGTCTAGGGTTTAGGGTTTAGTGTTTAGGGTGTTTAGGGTTTAGGGATTAGGGATTATTAGGGATTAGGGATTTAAGGTTTTAGGGGTTGTTAAGTTTAAGGTTTAGGGATCATCGATCGAGTGCGCACACACATTATTAGAGGCACCCGCGCCTTTACGCATAAAGTGCATGCGTATATATGTGTGTTTTTTGGGCCACCAACGATATATAGATGATCGAGAGAGAGAGAGATCGAGACTGAAATCCCCAAGAATATATATGTTCAAATATACATTAAAATATATGCACGAATGCATTGTAGGCCATGCATGCACACTAATTATATATATATTATGAGGCAACTTAATCAAATGTGTTTTCATTCGAGAGAACTTGTCAAAATTCAAGTTAATTAATTTATCACGATAATTATATAATTAATTAATGAATCTCAGGGATATGTTATACAACATGATCGATATAGGCCATGTATATTTTAATTGGTGTTAATCTACGGTTTGCTAGCTAGCTGCTACATATAGAGCATGTTTTTATTAGATCGGGTTATAGCTAGCTAGTATAGTTTAGGGTTATGTGTTTTAATTAAGTAGGGTTGATTAGCTAGCTAGGGTTAGTTACATATATATGGTTTAGGGTTAATGCATGGCACATTTAATTTAATTAGAGGACCGCGAGGCACCCCCTGGCCTGCTCGATGCATGTACAATTAAGTGTCGTTGGCCTATACATAGGGTTTAATTAGGGTTTTAGGGGTTAGCTAGGGTTTAGGGTTAATTAGGGTTAGGGTTTAGGGTCTAGGGTTTAGGGTCTAGGGTTTAGGGTTAGCTAGGGTTTAGGGTTAGGGTTAGGGTTAGGGTTTAGGGTTTAGGGTTTAGTGTTTAGGGTGTTTAGGGTTTAGGGATTAGGGATTATTAGGGATTAGGGATTTAAGGTTTTAGGGGTTGTTTAAGGTTTAGGGATCATCGATCGAGTGCGCACACACATTATTAGAGGCACCCGCGCGCGCCTTTACGCATAATGTGCATGCGTATAATTGTGTGTTTTTTGGGCCACCAACGATATATAGATGATCGAGAGAGAGAGATCGAGATTGAAATCCCCAAGAATATATATGTTCAAATATACATTAAAATATATGCACGAATGCATTGTAGGCCATGCATGCACACTAATTATATATATATATTATGAGGCAACTTAATCAAATGTGTTTTCATTCGAGAGAACTTGTCAAAATTCAAGTTAATTAATTTATCACGATAATTATATAATTAATTAATGAATGCTAGGGATATGTTATACAACATGATCGATATAGGCCATGTATATTTTAATTGGTGTTAATCTACGGTTTGCTAGCTAGCTAGCTGCTATATATAGAGCATGTTTTTATTAGATCGGGTTATATCTAGTATAGTTTAGGGTTATGTGTTTTAATTAAGTAGGGTTTATTAGCTAGGGTTAGTTACATATATATGGTTTAGGGTTAATGCATGGCGCATTTAATTAATTTAATTAATTAAGTGTCGTTGGCCTATACATAGGGTTTAATTAGGGTTTAGGGTTAGCTAGGGCAGATGGTTAGGGTTAGGGTTAGGGTTTAGGGTCTAGGGTCTAGGGTTTAGTGTTTAGGGTGTTTAGGGTTTAGGGATTAGGGATTAGGGATTTAGGGTTTTAGGGTTGTTTAAGGTTTAGGGATCATCGATCGAGTGCGCACACACATTATTAGATCGAGGCACCCGCGCCTTTACGCATAAAGTGCATGCGTATATATGTGTGTTTTTTGGGCCACCAACGATATATAGATGATCGAGAGAGAGATTGAAATCCCCAAGAATATGTTCAAATATACATTAAAATATATGCACGAATGCATTGTAGGCCATGCATGCACACTAATTATATATATATATATATATTATGAGGCAACTTAATCAAATGTGTTTTCATTCGAGAGAACTTGTCAAAATTCAAGTTAATTAATTTATCACGATAATTATATAATTAATTAATGAATCTCAGGGATATGTTATACAACATGATCGATATAGGCCATGTATATTTTAATTGGTGTTAATCTACGGTTTGCTAGCTAGCTGCTACATATAGAGCATATTTTTATTAGATTGGGTTATAGCTAGCTAGTATAGTTTAGGGTTATGTGTTTTAATTAAGTAGGGTTGATTAGCTAGCTAGGGTTAGTTACATATATATGGTTTAGGGTTAATGCATGGCACATTTAATTTAATTAGAGGACCGCGAGGCACCCCCGGCCTCGCTCGATGCACGTACAATTAAGTGTCGTTGGCCTATACATAGGGTTTAATTAGGGTTTTAGGGTTAGCTAGGGTTTAGGGTTAGGGTTAGGGTTAGGGTTAGGGTTTAGGGTCTAGGGTTTAGGGTCTAGGGTTTAGGGTTTAGGGTTAGCTAGGGTTTAGGGTTAGGGTTAGGTTTAGGGTTAGGGTTAGGGTTTAGGGTTTAGTGTTTAGGGTGTTTAGGGTTTAGGGATTAGGGATTATTAGGGATTAGGGATTTAAGGTTTTAGGGGTTGTTTAAGGTTTAGGGATCATCGATCGAGTGCGCACACACATTATTAGAGGCACTACGCGCGCCTTTACGCATAAAGTGCATGCGTATATATGTGTGTTTTTTGGGCCACCAACGATATATAGATGATCGAGAGAGAGAGATCGAGATTGAAATCCCCAAGAATATATATATTCAAATATACATTAAAATATATGCACGAATGCATTGTAGGCCATGCATGCACACTAATTATATATATATATTATGAGGCAACTTAATCAAATGTGTTTTCATTCGAGAGAACTTGTCAAAATTCAAGTTAATTAATTTATCACGATAATTATATAATTAATTAATGAATCTCAGGGATATGTTATACAACATGATCGATATAGGCCATGTATATTTTAATTGGTGTTAATCTACGGTTTGCTAGCTAGCTGCTATATATAGAGCATGTTTTTATTAGATCGGGTTATATCTAGTATAGTTTAGGGTTATGTGTTTTAATTAAGTAGGGTTGATTAGCTAGGGTTATTTACATATATATATATATATGGTTTAGGGTTAATGCATGGCGCATTTAATTAATTTAATTAGAGGACCGCGAGGCACCCCTGGGCTGCTCGATGCACAATTAAGTGTCGTTGGCCTATACATAGGGTTTAATTAGGGTTTAGGGTTAGCTAGGGCAGATGGTTAGGGTTAGGGTTAGGGTTTAGGGTCTAGGGTCTAGGGTTTAGTGTTTATGGTGTTTAGGGTTTAGGGATTAGGGATTAGGGATTTAGGGTTTTAGGGTTGTTTAAGGTTTAGGGATCATCGATCGAGTGCGCACACACATTATTAGATCGAGGCACCCGCGCCTTTACGCATAAAGTGCATGCGTATATATGTGTGTTTTTTGGGCCACCAACGATATATAGATGATCGAGAGAGAGATTGAAATCCCCAAGAATATGTTCAAATATACATTAAAATATATGCACGAATGCATTGTAGGCTATGCATGCACACTAATTATATATATATTATGAGGCAACTTAATCAAATGTGTTTTCATTCGAGAGAACTTGTCAAAATTCAAGTTAATTAATTTATCACGATAATTATATTATTAATTAATGAATCTCAGGGATATGTTATACAACATGATCGATATAGGCCATGTATATTTTAATTGGTGTTAATCTACGGTTTGCTAGCTAGCTGCTATATATAGAGCATGTTTTTATTAGATCGGGTTATAGCTAGCTAGTATAGTTTAGGGTTATGTGTTTTAATTAAGTAGGGTTGATTAGCTAGGGTTAGTTACATATATATGGTTTAGGGTTAATGCATGGCACATTTAATTTAATTAGAGGACCGCGAGGCACCCCCGGCCTCGCTTCGATGCACAATTAATGTGTCGTTGGCCTATACATAGGGTTTAATTAGGGTTTAGGGTTAGCTAGGGTTTAGGGTTAGGGTCAGGGTTAGGGTTAGGGTTTAGGGTCTAGGGTTTAGGGTTTAGTGTTTAGGGTGTTTAGGTTTAGGGATTAGGGATTAGAGATTTAAGGTTTTAGGGTTGTTTAAGGTTTAGGGATCATCGATCGAGTGCGCACACACATTATTAGAGGCACCCGCGCCTTTACGCATAAATTGCATGCATATATATGTGTGTTTTTTTTGCCACCAACGATATATAGATGATCGAGAGAGAGAGATTGAAATCCCCAAGAATATGTTCAAATATACATTAAAATATATGCACGAATGCATGGTAGGCCATGCATGCACACTAATTATATATATATTATGAGGCAACTTAATCAAATGTGTTTTCATTCGAGAGAACTTGTCAAAATTAGAGTTAATTAATTTATCACGATAATTATATAATTAATTAATGAATCTCAGGGATATGTTATACAACATGATCGATATAGGCCATGTATATATTAATTGGTGTTAATCTAAGGTTTGCTAGCTAGCTGCTATATATAGAGCGTGTTTTTATTAGATCGGGTTATAGCTAGTATACTTTAGGGTTATGTGTTTTCATTAAGTAGGGTTGATTAGCTATGGTTAGTTACATATATATGGTTTAGGGTTAATGCATGGCACATTTAATTTAATTAGAGGACCGCGAGGCACCCCTGGGCCCGCTTTGATGCACAATTAAGTGTCGTTGGCCTATATATAGGGTTTAATTAGGGTTTAGGGTTAGGGTTAGGGTTTAGGGTATAGGGTTTAGTGTTTAGGTTGTTTAGGGTTTAGGGATTAGGGATTAGGGTTTTCGGGTTGTATAAGGTTTAGGGATCATCGATCGAGTGCGCACACACATTATTAGAGGCACCCGCGCCTATGCGCATAAAGTGCATGCGTATAGTTTAGGGTTATTTGTTTTAATTAAGTTGGGTTTGATCAGCTAGGGTTAGTTACATATATATGGTTTAGGGTTAATGCATGGCACATTACATATAGTTTAAATCTCAAGAATGTTTATACATGATAGGCCATATGTGCAAAGGAATTTTTTTCCCTGTGAACTTGTCAAAATTCAAGTTTATCAAGCCAATGGAAACTAGTCCAAAAAATTACATAGAGGACCAAAAGTACTAGACAATAACTAATAGAACCCGCAACTTTACAAAAAGGACCCCAAAACATATAGAAGAAAATCAATCGAGTCCTTCTCGACCGCACATCGATCTCTCGCTCCGCATCCTTTCCAAAGCAACTCCGTCGCCGGGGACGCACCACTTGGGATGGTGTCGCCGGTAGTCGCCAAGACGAAGGAGAAGAAGGGCCTCAGCAACGGCATATTGGCTCTGAGAAGGGCCGCTGAAAGGCCAAGATGTGCACGGGCAAGACGGATGACGCCGTCGTATGCCCCGAGCTTGTGAACTTTAGCAGCTTGACTTCCCCATTGACCAGATCTAAAGCACTGACCAAAGCAAGCCTCACCGTTAGCGCCATCACATTGATGGCACCAGATCGGGGTTTGGCCGGCAAGATCCGCCAGATTCACCATAGGCCGATCCGAAGCCGATGACGAGATCCCCGACTCCATTGCGCCATTCTGCTCATGGGAAACACTGGATCTAAGCTTACAACAACACTAACTCCCTCGGATCCAAATTAGCTGACTCAACTTTGCTTATCTAAATATGGATGTATCCACACATGTTTTTACTCTAGATACATACACGTCTAAGGAAAGTTGAATCAATTAATTTAGTTCGGAGGGTGTACAATATACAGAGAGAAGTCGGCCTCGTCTCCGGCCGGCGAGGCCGCCGGAGAGAAGGGGGAGAGGAGCCGGGGGAGTGGGAGAAACTCGAGAGAGAAAGAGAAGAGGAAGAAATGAGAGCTCCCTGGGGAAGAACATTATTTTTGTCGTTCTGCTCGTAGCTTGAAACTGAAAATTTCGGCCGCGCGCCAAATCATCCCGCCGCATCCATTCGAAAATCCCGTGACCAGTTTTACCCTTTTAACCCTGGTCCGGAAGCTACAACCCACCGACCATGGAGGGCTCATTCGGTAACAATGAAATATCTTGCCTAGATCCCGAACCCTCCCCACAGGCCCACACCCACCCACCAACCATTCGCCCCATTAGCTCAAAAATACTCTCACACGCCAAAGCTCTGACTCTCTACCGTACTAGATCTGCTTCGCCGCCGGCATACTCCTCCACGGCGTAGCCTTGATCGTGTTGGTTGTCCACCCACCTGATTCGCTCCCCCGCCGCCCTCGTCACCGACGGATCTGCTTCACCGCCGACCTCGCCACCGACGGATCTGCTTCACCGCCGACCTCGCCACCGACGGATCTGCTTCACCGCCGACCTCGCCACCGACTACCTCGGCGCAGCGGCTGTATCAACTTCACCGAATCCCTTGCCAGCCAACCAGATCTGCTTCACTAACGCCCGCTTCTACTGAAACAGGGTCGATTCATCGTCTCCCGCGTTCGCCGCCGCTGGAATGCAAGTTGTCGCCCCCATCCACCCCGCCGCAGCTTGGTTAGTACGCTGGCCCGTTAGATCGCGGTGTTTCTTTAGCCATGTTTTGTGTAGTTATTTGCAGATCTCATATGCCGTTAACTTTCTTGATGTGTTGCTTCGCATGAAGTTTGTTTAAATATTGTACAGTACAAAAGCATTATTCGGTCGCTACCATCCTGTTCATTCTACTGACACCTGTGTGCATCCACATATTTATAGCCTTATACCCATTCATTTGTCGCCCTCTTGTTTTTGTACCGCATGCTATTGTCGCACCGTTTTATAGTCATGCTATGGGCATTTCCAATCTGCTTGTTCTTATACCACGTCATTAGCTCACCGCTAGCCGCTAGCTGTTTTCTCGTGTCTGCTATTCTCACCTTGCTTTTATAATCATGCTATGTGCATTTCCAATCGCTTGCTCTTATACCTCGTCTTTAGCTTATATAGTTATTGCTTTGCGTGCATGTCTGGTCTTTGTATTATCGTAGACCGACTTGTCAATGTTATTTTTCCTAGGGATTGATCATGCGAACCACTTATTAGAACATCCAACATTAACGTAGGGGACGCTAGGGAAGGTTGGAATCTGAGTTCTTGGTTGGTAATTTTGGCGCTTTACTTCCGTTATTATCTATAACCTATATGCATTGTTCCTTATGCAAGAGATTAACACTTGGAACCCTGCCATAGCAATGCCATTCATGCTTTACTATGTTTCGCCTATTTGATATGCTTGTCTTGGAGAAACTGCGAAGGTGATTTGAACTCGACATTTGGTCATTCTTAATGCCGGTTTACTTTATGTGGAAAACCTTGGCATTACCCTACTCTAAATCTGAATGTCTGAAATTCGTATCTCATGCAAAGCAACATCTAGTTGGCTTTAATCTGATATCTGGTAAATATTGGCTTATTCATTTGGCAGCTCAAGTTTTTTGTTATTTGAAACCAGCTGACTTGGTCTTAAATGTGATATCTAAACACAGATTAAGGACAATGGAGCAGGAGGATTAGCATTTCACTTGATGGCTGAACCTAAAATGACAGGCATGTTGACCACGACTAGTGCACGCAAGAGAAGGACCCGCAATGAGCCGCATGTGCTTAGTACATGCATCTTATCTTATCTTGTGCTTATTTCTGCTACATGTCGTTATCTGATCTCTACATTGCGTAATACATGTTTGAATAGTTAATTGTTGTAACTATGTTTGCAATGTTACTTAATGCGCTTTAATGAAGCGAGTCATCATTAGAAGATAGTCGCCAAAAAAGGATCTCAGTAGCGACTGTGCAACATTATGATGTAAGTTTGTGCTTAGTACAAGTTCCATACATTGTCTTATTTATGCAACTTGTTATTATCTTATATCTACATTGCATAATAAATGTTTGCATAGTTCATCGTTTAACTCTTTTTGCATTATTATCGTAATGCGATTGTGATGAAGCAATCTTCATTAGAAGTGAGGCCCACAAAAGTTTCGATATTTCTTACGATGCATCTTCTCATAGCCGTCAACCTAGACCATTGCTTTCATCAAACAAGAAATATCTCAAGGCTGTACTTTATAAAAGACATGGTATTGTCGCTTTAAGATCTCGTATTTGATATGTTGACAAAGAGTACACAAGATTCAATCAAGGCGATTGCCAAATGTCAACGTGTTATTGATGATGCTAATAGAAGTCCTCAATGATTCTATGTAATTTTTTTGTTTGGGCACATTAATTGCCTTGTAATTTTCCTACCTGTTTTATTTGTGTATGTAATTGTGTGTATCATTGATATCGATTTTAGGCTCATGAAATGTAATGCAAGTTGACTAGTCAAACAAGTAGGGCACTACAACAGATTGGGCCGGCCCACTTACGTAGTGTGGGACCCACTTTCATTTTGGGCCAGCCCACTTCTTTAGTAGGCGGCCCAGTTACACGATAGTGGGATCCACATGCTTATTGGGCCGGCCCACTATCTTGTTGGGCCAGCCTATTTGCTATATGGTGGTCCCACATGGTAAATGGGCCGGCCCTTTAACAGGAAGGTGGGACCCACCTATGTTTTTGGCCCGGCCCACTATCTTGTTGGGCCGGCCCACTTGCTATATGGTGGACCCCACATACTAAATGGGCCGGCCTTTTAACTGGAAAGTGGGACCCACCTGTGTTTTTGGCCCGGCCCACTATCTTGTTGGGCCGGCCCACTTGCTATATGGTGGACCCCACATAATAAATGGGCCGGCCTTTTAACAGGAAGGTGGGACCCACCTGTGGTTTTGGCCCGGCCCACTATCTTGTTGGGCCGGCCCACTTGCTATATGGTGGACCCCACACACCAAATGGGCCGGCCCTTTAACAGGAAAGTGGGACCCACCTGTGTTTTTGGCCCGGCCCACTATCTTGTTGGGCCGGCCCACTTGCTATATGGTGGACCCCACATACTAAATGGGCCGACCCTTTAACTGGAAAGTGGGACCCACCTGTGTTTTTGGCCCGGCCCACTTGCTATATGGTGGACCCCACACACTAAATGGGCCGGCCCTTTAACAGGAAAGTGGGACCCACCTGTGTTTTGGCCCGGCCCACTTGCTTCTTGGGCCGGCCGATTCTTGTCGTAAGGTGGACCCCACATGTTAAATGGGCCGGCCCATTTAAGTTTTGACCAGTCAACCTTAGAGGTTAGGCCCGGCCCACGTAACTAATGGACCAGCCCAGCTATATAGTTGACCGGTCAAACTATGTCAGCTGGCCCGGCCCGCTTAAGACGTGGCAGGCCTCGTGTGGGCCTACCATCTACCACGGGGTTTCAGCCGGTTAACGCCGTTAACTGCCAGCTAACGGCGTCTGCCACGTGTCAGTTTGCATGACGTCAGCAGTCAACGGGCTCTCAGAAACACTTGGGCAACGGTCCGATTTTCCGTGGCGGAAGGGCGCCCAAGCGCGACGGACCGAAAAAATCGTCGTAGGACTTTGCCTGACGCAGTTTCCACAACAGAACCCATATCGTCGGGTTAGGCCCATAGGCGACGAAAAATACCCCTTAGCGGACGATTTTGAGACGTTGTCTATCAGAACTTTTCTTGTAGTGACATATTCAAATCTGACAAATCGTGTATCTACCCCTAACCCTAAACTCTGTCTTATGAAGTCAACCATGAAGAGAAGTGGTTTAATTTGGGTTTCAACCATTGAGATTTCAAGAACCCCCCAAAAGCTTCATTTTAGAATGACTAAGAAGGATCCAGGCTTACCTTTTCATTTTCATGTTTTAAAACTGTTTAAATCTGGGACAAACCTAGGATTTGACTAAGATTCAAATGGACATAAAAAATTCAAAAACATTGTCTTCTTATGTCATACGGTAAACATTCAAGTTGATAAACAAAGTCTAAACATATATATTCAAACAAGAAAAATCATGTATCTACCCCTAACCCTAAACTCTGTCTTATGAAGTCAAGCATGAAGAGAAGTGGTTTTGGGTTTCAAACATGGAAATTTAAAAAACCTTCCAAAAGATTCATTTTTGAACTTGTTTAAATCTTGGTCAAACCTAGGATTTGACAAAGATTTAATTGGGCATTAAAAATTCAAAAAATTAAAACCAAAGCACATAGTCTTCTTATGTCATACAATAAGCATTGAAGATGATAAACAAAGTCTAGACATATTCAAACGAAAAAAATCATGCATGTTTGGGTGGAATTAAGCTGGACGGTGTCCAACATGGTGCCAAACTACTTGAAGGGCTCTTCTCTAAAACACTAATATATATGACATTCTGGTATACACCAAGATTCAATTAGGCATTAAAAATTCAAAAAATTAAAACCAAAACACATAGTATTCTTATGTCATACAATAAGCATTGAAGATGATAAACAAAGTGTAGACATATTCAAACGAAAAAAATCATGTTTGGGTGGAATTAAGCTTGACGGTGTCCAACATGGTGCCAAACTACTTGAAGGGCTCTTCTCTAAAACACTAATATGACATTCTGGTATTTTCCCTAGCTATGTACAAACTGTTGAACAATCCATGTTTTTCGATTGCCTTTTTGAACCACTTGTAGTTTGATTTCATATCTAGGACAAATCACTGGGGGAGGGGGACGGATGTGTTTCTTTTTGTTGCATCGCTCGTATCCTTCCCGCGTAGAAAAAGTGTTAGGTGAGTAGTAGAATGGCATGACCTACAAGTTTCAAGTAAAATTTTGAATATAACCAAAATATACCAATTGATTTTTTTCGAAATGGGGGAAAAATCGCCCCAGCTTCTGCATCCAAAGGATGCACACGACTTTTTTTTATTAGATTATTCACGAACCTTACAAGAAACAATACAAAAGATCAAACTCGAAGCAAACCTTACTATACCTACAGTCGGATGAAGAGGGTGACAATTGATAGATGAGTTAACTTGGCTTCATGGGTGTGTGACCTGAGATTGAGCCATGGTACATTTTGCCAACAAAGTAGCAACTGAGTTGGCTTTCTACCTTAGCTGGCGTATACGTTGGGTACGTAGGCGTGCATTGGAAGGATGCATTATGCCGGCAAAGTTTTCAAACGTTCAAACTTTTCCGGATTCTCATACAGTATTTGGCTCCTTGAGAAGCATTGATGTGATCACAAAACTTCCCCTTTCCCGTACTTGCCCGAGCACTCGACACCCCTCGTCCCATGGCGACTCCTCCAGCCTTAGCCCCGTGCACCCAGGCTCCACGACTCAGCCTCAGAGGGGTGTGCGCTAAAAGCTCGCAAATATCTGTGTGCCATTGGTGTGCGATGAAGCAGGCGGCTCTGTGTCTTGCTGTGGCTAGACTCCTGGCGCCCTTTGATCTAGGAGAGGGAGAGGAGGGAGGGGGGTCCCATGAAGCGGCGGTGGCCCAGGTATCGGCGGCAGCCCAGGCAGCAGTGGCAAAGTGGGCTGGTCGGAGCAGAGGCATGCGCCGGGGGCGAACCTCGCCGGGTGAGGATGCTTCCATTGTGAAGAAGCACTTGCCATCCAGGGCTTCGGGTTCGCCAACAAACTCAGCGCCTCGTTCCATGGCGATGCCGTCGTGGGGACGTCGGGGGCGGCGGCGACGTGCTGCAGCCCCAGCCTTTAGTGGGGACCAAAGTGCGACCGACCACATCACGGCGTCGGCAGCATTGGGGATGCCGATGGGCATCCACTGCCACACACAGATTTGGGAGGTTCTGGCCGGGCCGAGTTCCAAACTTCCACCATCGGAGCCGAGGGCTTGGTACTTCAAATTCCGAATCAGGCAATCCTTCGACCCCAATCAGCTTCTGCCTGTGGTCCAAATCCGAGATATCTTGGCGGCAGCTATGCTGGTTAAGCTTAGCCGGACAGCGGCAATCGACGATCTGCAAGACCTAGATGCCTTCCGAGGATTTGCAGCAGCCGTCAATGCACTCGTGGAGGCATCGCATGCTGGTAGGAGCGGCGAATGCGGGTATGTTGGTTTTACTCGCTTTGTATGCTTTTGTCATAGAAATCAATTTGCTAATTCTCATTCGATTGAAAATTAGACCCATTCACCATCAACTCTCAAACAGTGGACACTAGTAATGTGTAGAACTAGAAATTACACAAGATTTCTGTACTCCTAGTACTACTACTTCGACGCTACATGTTGTTTACACGAGGAAATTGCACAAACTACCGCTTATTGCTGCCTTCGTTGCGTAAACACTTATTTAAACTGTTATTTTTTTCGCACAAACCACCAACTATCGTGTTCTGTTGCAGGGAGGTTCAAATTTAGGATTGAGCTGTTTAAGAGCAAATCAGATGATCGGGGATCACCAACTACTAGTTTTAATTGCAAATAGAATCGATTTTCCAAAATTATGAAACGCACTTAACGGTCGAATTACTACAATTATTTTGAAGGTTTGATATTTTTCATCATTTTTGTGTGAATCTCACACCAAGTGACACAACTTTCAGACGGAATACAAAATATTTTCAAACTTCATAGATTTGTTAGCTCAAATATTTTTAATTACTAGCTTTTTCAGTATTTTAGAAAGTCGAAACACTATATTTTGGCTGAATGTTAGAAAATATATTTCATGATTATCCCATATTAGTTAAGAAGTACATAAACTAGTAGTAGTAATAAAGAACAGAGGGAGTTTATGGAGATACATCCATTAAGGGCATGTTAGTGTGTGTTGGTGTATTACTTATGCCTTCTTTGGTTAATACACTTCTCAAGTGATCCCCGCAAACCCTCTATTCTTGCGTAGAATAAAAAAAACTCCCCATCAAAGTATTAGTGCATTTTTTGGATGAGTATTCGAGAGGATTGGGTGAACACCAAGGATTTGCATAGGAAATTGGTAGAATTGAATCCTTGGCTGTTTGATTTGTAGGATTGTTTCCGATAGGAATTTTCCTATGGATTCCTTTGCACATATTCCATAGGAAATTAAACATCTACTCATGCCTCTTTTTAAGAATCCTTTACTTTTCCTATGGTGGAATAAAAAAAAGTTTGGTTTCTATGAATTCCTATAGGATTGGAGTGGACATGACATTGCAATCCTACATTTTTCCTATTCCTACATCTTCCGGTAGGCATTTGCCTAGAATAAATAACCATGTGTATTAGCAATAAAATAGAGGTTTATTTCTCTAAAGCATCTTGCACTGTAATACATGGCTTAAGAGACAATATTATTACGATAGTTACTACATTTTATTGGATGATGAAGTGATAGCCCTCATCAATGCATTGTGAATTATTAGGGCATGGGTCGCACGTGATTTACGAGTGCACCGCACGATCGAGAGCCGCCGTTCCTCTTTGCTTTCTACCGATGCGGCGGAGCTCCTCCCCACACCCACGAACAACTGAAAGCCACAACTGCTGGGGAAAAGTCTTGCGCCGAGAAAATCTACAACCGTGGTTGAGTACATGTGTTTCTTAAGATACGAGTGCTCCAATGCATTTTTTCTTTCCTTTTACTAATTTACCTTGAAAATCCCGCACGTCCACTTATTTGTGGACGGAGGGAGTATCACGCCAAGAGGAATTAGGACAATAGTGGGCGCTTATAGCCCGCCTACGTGGCACTTTTGCCAGCTGTTGGCTCTTCTGTTGTTCTTGCTCTACCTTCCACAATGTAGCCGGTGCCCAATTGCTGAAAAAGCTAACACGTCACCACCGATCCCAAATAAAAGTTTTGAGGCACCGAGCTCACAACGTAGAGCATCGCTTGTCAGAAAGGAAGTGAGCCCACATTTGATAAAGAATCCATTCAGCTAACCATCAGTGTACCTGTGGACAGAGAAAGGAGCTAAATAGAGGATGGTTTGCTGCGGGTGAGCAGGAAAATAATATGGAGTAGTATTCTATCCACAGCTGAGTAGATGATTCGATTCCCTGGAAATAAATTGGGACACCGGTTGTGCAGCGTAGGGCACCGATGCCCAAAGCCTGAAAAGTTGTTTGGGCACCGAAAATGTGCAACGTTGTGGAGGGCCTAGAAACCCCGATTGTGAAAGGCACCAAGGCGTACTTCTTTTGGTCACGCAAAATTCGAAATACTGCCATGGACATTGAATTGACATGACAACACAGAGCTTGGGATGTCCAAATTTGCACGTTAGACAAGTGACTTGTCTTCACCTTTTCAGAGGGAACAGTGACTTTTTATTATGGGTCTATACACTTTCCAAGAAACAGGAGGAGATGCTGTAGAGTGTAGAGGAGCGAAGTCAAGCGCCCCGCCCCCACCTGCCCTATTTCGGTTCACCTCCATCGTCTACCTCCGCCCCCGCCCCCGCCCGCACCCACTCTCCAATCGACCACCTTCCATAGCACGCGCCAGTGCCGCCGCCATGCAGCTTTCGAATCAATCCCACCGCCCAGTTTGAGAGCCTCCGTTCTTCATCTCCCCCCCCCCCCACCTGCCACCATCGAACCCAAATTAAACTCCAATCAGTTGAACCCAAACCTCATAGACCCACCCCCTGCCCTGCGATGGCGGCATCGAACAAGGAAAATGATGACTCTAAACTGTTTCAGAAGGTCTTTTCCGAAGGTCCCCTTGAAGAACTCATAACAAGATGCGACGTCATCACCGCCGCGAGCCTCGTCGGTTCATCCAAACTATTTTTCGACTCTGCAAATGATAGTGCAACTCTATCTGTTTCTCTCCCGTTTGGGCTCCCATGTGTTCTTCATTCTCACCCGACGAAGGTAGCACGGGATTGCAAGCTGACGCCACTGGACAGGTTCTCCTCCGACGCTGTGATGCCAGATGGTACGGGTAAGCAGTGGGTAGGTGCCAATGGAGATTGGGTTGCCATGGTTGACACTGGCTTTCCTGCTTGCAAATGGAAACTTGTCAACGTCTACACTCGCCGTGAAATTCCTCTCCCTGTGCCGTTTGAAACCACCCACATTCCAAATATATACCACCACAACCTTCGTGCTATTATATTTCACAAGATATATATTTGCCAAGTTCCCACAGCTGCTGGGGGGTACAAAAATTTCTCTCTTGTTGCTGTTTTTGACATCAGAGTTGCCCTCCTTTACGGCGCTGATTCTGGATGGACAGTTCTTACAGAGCCCAAGTCCCACATCTTTTACAATTACAGCGATGCAATTCTCCACAATGGGATTGTGTTTGCCACAACTCATACTGGCACTGTTCACGCATGGAAACCTCAGCAAGCTGGTAATTTTCCTCCGGACGTAGTGTATGATGAGCTTCATTATTCATGGCTGTAAAGATAATTTTAATGCACAAACTTATTAATTTTCGAACCTGACTGATCTCACTTGGGGCATATTTGCTTCGGATGAAATTTCATTGGTATTTAGACTTTTTATTCGAGATGATTACCATAGAAAAATTTGAGGATTGCATAATTAGGAGTTTTATTCTCAGATTGAATTATGTTGGATTTTGACCTCTACTTGAACTTCTTGAAATAAATCCTTTGGTTTCCCATGTGATGTACTCAAATACACCAATATGCTGTATTATTCAATGGAAATGACATTATATCATCCCATCTGAATCCTAATGCGTTTTCCCAATTCTTACGTTTTCAGATTTGTGCAAACCAAACATGCCCTTCTTAGCAGTAATTTCGTTTTCAAGCAGGTCCTCCGCTGATCGTAGAGCCACCATCCATTGTGTTTGAATGGCGGTGTGCACTTGATGATGCTCTTGGCCATGATCACGAGGTCGATTATGGTGTGTGGTGGTTAGCAAGATCTATAGATGGTTCTAGACTTCTTCTGATCCATACACTGGGCATTGCTGATGAAAGGGAATATTCATGTAAAGTTTGCCATACTGCTTCTGATCGTCATGTTCATCATGGTCGCACTGTTGGCAACTATGCTTCTGGGTTTGGTTGCCTGGTGTTCACGAAGGACACTAGTAAGTTAAATGAAGGTATTCCATGGGAAAAGATTGATGACCTTGGAGAATATTCTCTTTTCCTTGGAGTGAACTATCCGATTATGCTGCCATTAGGCGGTGCAGATGTTGTCCCAGGATGTCTGACGAGAAGAAATTGTGTGTACACCTTGCCGAATGAAGCATGGCTTCGCAATTCGCAGCTGCCTGAAATATGCCGATTCAGTCTGAATCCTGAAGATTGCGCCGTTGGTTTCCAAACCAACGCCTTGGAGAAAACATGCAAAATAAAAAAAGATAGGTACCTGGTAAAGACACCGCTTTGGTTCATCCCAAACTTCGCCAACGCCCCGGATTGGAACAAGTGTGATGTTTAATTATGAAACAGGTCCTGCAGCCATTGTAGCTACTGATAGTATGTAATTTCATAGCTAATGAACGATGCACTTGTGGTCTACTAATTACAACTGTTTTGTAAAGAGGTGGTCTATAAGTATACCCCTCTCTTCATTGATGCATTTGTGGTCTACATGATGGTACTCTTAAATATATGGGTGTGGCTCCTCAACACATAATGTGGGGGTATTATTGTGTCAAAGTTGAAGGCTTGATCAACTATAGGTTCACTTCTCTAGTTACACTACTAGGTACTCCGGTTGGCTATGTTGTGATGAACACATTGTGTTCTGTTGTTTGGTGAAGACAAAAGTAGAACTATGGTATGCTTATGTTTAAGACCAAGCGAGGGTTTAGCTTGAGATGTTAAAATTCAGATTTGAACTATTTTTTTATATGGAAATTTGAAATATATATGGTACTGCATATGATTATGTATAGCAACAAGCGACGAAAGGGCTGATGCTCCTATTCCTTGTCGGCGGGAGGGCTATGTGTGCGGCGACTTGAGCCAAATTAGAAGGCCATAGCTATGTCGATTGGTCCTTGAAGTTGGAGGGGCTAGGATTTCGGACGAGCGGAGTGGGGGAAGTTGTTGCTCATGGAACAAAAGTCCTTAAAATAATAATATTGGTATATACAAGGTATATAGTTGTACTATTTTAGTACTATAATAAGTATATCGGGTTCATCAAAAAGAAAATTATCTCGGGTCACAACCACGTGGGGTCAAGGTGAGGGAAAGTTGGTCAATACCTCAGAATCTGTTACCACTATATCCCCGCCCCAAGTTCTAATGAGCAAGTGCGGTTATTTTTTTACTCCGTAAAAGGGAAATAGTGGTTCCTATCCCCCGGAAACATATGCCCCGCATCTCCACCTCCTAGTATCGTAGTACTACTGCATCTTCTCCAAAAAACCCTCTTCTGTCTCTTTCTCCCATTCACCCCTCTCTCCCTTGCATTAGATTACCGACTCCAATGAAGCAGAAGCGTAAGGTTGAGGAGATTCCTGATTGCTACCACCAGTCCATGGGGTGGGGCAACCTCCACTACCCACTGGTGGAGAACATAGCCGAGCGGGCGGATATCCTCAGCACTGGTCGCCTCGCTCGAGGCATGATCGGCATGCGGCATGCCATCCGTGGAGCGTATAAGGTTCCGTTCGGTGTACCGAGCCTGCTCCACTGCGACCCCGAGACATGGCCAGACGACCGCGACAATACTGTAAGAGTATTTATTTATTTACTCATCTCGTTTCAGCTTGTGTTTTTTCAATCAACTTTTCTTACTGCCAAACATCATGCATATATTTAGACTCAACATCATCACCTAATTTGGGAGTACTGTAAGGTTTGCTGCCTTCACTATGCACATGTACTCTTCGGAATTGCTTTATTTATCCATTGCATCTGTGCTTCAGTTCTGCACAATCCGCTCTTCATTCTGTCGAATACCTTGCATGCATAGACAATATTGAAACAAATCCTATTTGCAGGGCATTCACGCGTTGCTGATGCCATTAGACAAGACGACAGTTCCAGCATTTATCCATACCAAGGAGGAACTGGATGGACATGGACCCATGCACTGGGTGGGTTGTAACGACGACTGGGTGGCATTTGTCCAGCAGGACGGGCACTTGACGATCCGCAACATATACATATCAGATACTATTATACCTCTTCCATCTCTGCAAGATGCAGGAATTTTTTTGGGCCCTACTCGTGAATGGTGGCATGCCAGCCCACCATTCCTCTTCAAATACAAAATAGATAAAAGTTTGGAACTGCTCAAAGTACGGATCGTCAAGAGGCCGTACAAAGATGATCTAGCAGGGCCATGGCATTACGAGATAATCGTTGTATTTGACTACTTGATCACTATCCTACAAGCGCCCCTAGAAAAGGAGTGGAATATCCTGGGAAAACCCAAATTCTTTGAAGGAACCAGCTATGTCGATGCCATGGGCATTCCTGGATATGGTACAAGTTCACACCTGCATCGTGTATACGCAGTTACATATCCGTATGGAGATGTTCTGGTTTGGGAACCATATACCTGGGGTGAGTCTTTGTTTTATGTCTTAACTAGTAAATGGCATGCTGCACATGTTGGACCAATTACGATTCACAATACTGATGTAAGTTGCGTTCTAAATGTTATTCAAACTTTCAATACAACTAATAATTTGGTTATACCATCAAAATAAGTGTGAGCATACAGTTTATAAATATGAACAAAAAATTGGAACCTTTCTTAATCACTATCAAGTGGGATGTGTGATATCGGTGTGAGACTGCTCTGATTTTTCTTCATAATGGAAACATGACGGTTCTAGAAACACGTGGACACTGGTGTGGTATTTTTTTCACGCGAATACCTCTAATCCCAACCGTTAGATTTTGGACACCAACTGTTGGAATTGCTGCTACATGTCTTGTTCAAAACTGGTGCCTTATAGTAGTAGAAGATAGAAGATAGAATATAGAAGAGAAGAGATAATTTACAGTGTAGTTCCTCCTACTTGCTGCATTGTGGTTGATCTTTGTCCATTGCAGGGACACATGCAGCCCCGCGTCTCATTGACGCTCCTGTCATTGAAGACGAAGAAGCAGAAGCGGCTGCAATTTTGGCTCAAATCGAGGGAGATGCTGTCATGGAAGATGATGAAGCAAATGTGGCTCAAGGCGATGGAGGTGCCGATGAAGATAATGATGCTGATGTAGAAGAATTAGAAGAAGAAGAATTAGAAGAAGATGAATTAGATGATGAAGAATTAGATGATGAAGAATTAGATGATGAAGAATTAGATGATGAAGAATTAGATGATGATGGTGATAATCATAATGATGAAGATGAAGATGTATTTCTTGGATTTTCTGACCAGCGCACTTGGTTCCTGGCACCAATGAGAGCAGAGTCCATTACTGGTGAATCTGATCTCGCGTGGATTCAGGTTAAGGGTTATCGGCCCATCCTCGGTCCTCCAATATTACATATGGGTAACAAGCTGAGGTCTTATCCTTTGGTACGGTGCTATGTTTTCTTGAGATCTGCCCATACCTTGGACCCTGTAGAAGAGGCAAGGTGGGAAAGATTGAACAATTTGAAGGGGCATTCTTTATTTCTTGGACTCAATCACCCAATTTTCATGCTACCCCCGCCAATCGACGCAGAGGCTGCAGAACCAGATTTCCAATTGTTCAAACCTGACTATGTCTTTGCTATCCACAATCGCGCCCGTCATACATGGATACGTCCAAGGCCAAATTGGTGCAGAATGCACGTCAATGGAGGTCCTGCCATAGGCTCAAGATTGCAGTACAAAAAAGAGAAGATTGAACATAGAGCTGAAGCACCCATGTGGTTCGTCCCAACACTTCCACCTGTTTTTCCTTGAGAAATAAGAGACGGATGGTGACCTTATTTTATAGAGAAAACATAGTGTTTGTGAACTTAACCTCATGAACATTCGCTGTTCGGTTTTTGGTGAAATCAAAATTTTGCAGAGATGAAGATCTTTGTTTGAATCCCGTGATGAATACATGCTGGTCTGTTGTTTGGTGGAGTAGCAGACATGAAGATCTTTGTCCTGAATACCACAATGGACATCTTTTTTTCTTCAAAAATTAGCTAAGCTCGCGCTATTAGGCGCAAATGCCTAAGAGATTTGGTGCTCTTGGGCACCAGTGCTCCTGCTATTTTAGAAAAAATAAAAAAACATATTTATGTGTTTCAAAAAAAATAGAAAAAAATCATGGTGTAGCTAATGAATTGTCCCATAAGCGTGCAAAATTTCAGTTTCAAACACAAAAAATTCTGGGCTACACAAAAATAACAAACGTGTGGATCTGGGTATGCATATTTCAGATCTCCAAATTTCAACAGATTTTGTCTTTTTTGTGTAGTGGGACCTATCTTGCAGCCGCGGCCACAACATTTATCATTCAGAGAGGATGACATGTGGGACCCATGAACCAGCATCGTTCTCGATGTTTCTCAAATGGGGCAGGAGATCGAAAGAAAAAGGCAAGTAGCTCGAAATCAAGTGTCCAAAAAAAATCCAAGAAAGGAAAGGTTTATCGCACATAGATGCTGACATATTGGACCCGATTTGCAGCAGCGTCATAAACGTTTCAAAGGCAGTGGAGCTCGAAAGAAAAAGGCAAATAGCCAGAAATTAGGGGTCAAAAATAAATCCAGCAAAGGAGACTTTTATCGTACAAAGAGGCTGACATGTGGGACCCATGAGCCATCAGCGTCCTCAATGTTTCTAAGGCGGCAGGCGATCGAAAAAAGTCAAATAGCCAGAAATTAGGGGTCAAAAATAAATGCAACAAAGGAAACTCTTATTGTTCATAGAGGCTGACATGTTGGACCCATGAGCCAGCAGCGTCCTCAACGTTTCAAAGGCGGCTGGGGATCGAAAAAAAGCGAAGTAGCCATTAATTAGGGGTCAACAATAAATCCAAGAAAAGAAAGGTTTATTGTTCATAGAGGCTGACATGTGGGACCTATGCGCGAGCAGCGTCCTCATCGTTTCAAAGGCGGCCGGGGATCTAAAGAAAAATGCAAATAGCCAGAAATCAGGGGGTAAAAAAAATCGAAGAAAAGAAATATTATTGTTCATAGAGGCTGGCATGTGGGACCCATGAGCCATCAACGTCCACAATTTCAAAGGCGGCACAGGATCGAAAGAAAAAGGCAAGTGACCAAAAATCAGGGGGTAAGAAATCCATGAAAAAAAAACTTTATTGTACATAGAGGATAACATGCGGGTCCCATGAGCCAACAACTTACTCGACGTTTCAGAGGGCCGAGGCGGCATGAGATCGAAAGAAAAAGGAAAGTGACCAAATATCAGGAGCAAAAAATAATCCATGAAAAGAAACTTTCATTGTACATAGAGGATGACATATGGGTCCCATGTTGTAGCAAATGTCCGAACGTTTCAAAGACGGCATGAGATCGAAAGAAAAAGGCAAGTGACCAAATATCAGGAGCCAAAAATAATCCAAGAAAAGAAACTTTTATTGTACATTGATAATGACATGCGGGTCCCATGAGCCAGCAGCTTACTCAACGTTTGAGAGTCGGCATGAGATTGAAAGAAATAGGC